>NC_044335.1:600000-818930 GCF_007399415.2 Gopherus evgoodei
CCAGCCCTTTTCTTTCAGCCTGTTCTGTGCACAATGAATGCAGAAGCTTTTTATTTTTGTGTAGAAATGTGTGTCTAATGAATTAGCCACGGACCGGAGCCGAACATGGGTAATTTAAACTGAACATTCACTCAGAATCATCCATCAATTTCTTACCACATTAAAATCGACAGGCTTCTCCTAGAGAGTGCATTTCTGCAGCCGCCCCAGCGTGCTGCCATAGACCCAGCGTCTCCTAGCCTGACATCCGTCTGCAGATGTGACATGACAGCACAGGATAGAATTGTCAACAAAAATAAATAAAAAACTCAAATGCAAACCACACTGGTGCAGAGGGAGCCAGCCGGCTTTGAAGAGCAGGGAGCAGCAGGCACCAGTTATATTGGGGACTGTAGCAGGGTGGTCACCCCGCTCTTGCCCTAAAGGGCTTAAAAGTGGCCTGGGAGAGGGCTATGATGGGAAAAAAACTGGGCTGACTGGGGGAAAGCAGCCACAGGTGGGGCCATGCCCCAGTCAGGCCACAGCTGGCCCTATAAGAGGGCTGAGGGCCAGAGAGGAAGAGGAGACACTCTCTTTAGCTTACTAGAGAGAGAAGGACCTGGCTGCCTGGGAAGCTGAGGTGGGTACCCTCAGGCATGGAGCAGTGCTGGGGAAGGGCAGAGGGAACTGGGGAGCTCCAGCCTAGCTGAGCCCCAGGCTGCAGGCCGAGTCAAGGGCCCACAAGGGTACTAGGGCTGCAGAGGGGCTGTTTGTGGTTTGACCCGAGCCCCCAGGGGCTGACCTGCCACCACACCCGCCAGAGCATGTTAGCAGCTACTGGAAGAATCAGGATCTGACTCAAATTCTGAGACCTGGTTTACACTTAGAATTTGTATTGACCTAACTACATCACGGGTGCGAAAAATTCACACCCCTTTGTGCAGACACTGTGCCAGCCCAACCCCCGGGGCAGACATGGCAAGGTCGGTGGAAAAACTCTTCCATCAGCCTAGCTACTGCCTCTTGGGGAGGTGGAGTCCCCAAGGCAACAGAAACACGCCCTCCCTCCGGCGCCATGGGAAGTGTCTACACTATGGCATAGCGTCCATCGCGTTCACATGGCCCGATCCAATGGCATGCTCCTCGGGGGGCGGACACGGAAAGCACTGATGCTCCAGCCTGAGGTGAGACTAACCCAGCTTGGATCGCAGCTTGTTTGGGTGTGTGGAGAAGGAGTGGTTGAAATGGGCCCATTCGGGAATTCTCTGCATAACCCTCCTGCGCATGCCTGCCTGCTCCTGGAGAAGGGAAAAGTTACGTGCAAAGCCAGCCAGCAATGAGTGAGCAAGGACAGGGCCACAGGCCTCTGGGTTCTGCTGCTGGCAGTACTGCCATGGGCCTGTCCCTTCTCCTCTCTGTGCCACACTCTCGGGACCTGTTCCACGCAAGGTCTGGGCAGTGACTGGAAAAGGTTTTGCTGCCCTCTGCCATAGGGCCTAGGGCTTTGTCAGTGGACTGGCTAGTGGGAAGGGCTAACTTGTCGAGCTGATTGACACCATCTATGCACCTTGAACGAAAGTCTCCTCCTCCCTTTCTAATGCACGAAGGACCCTGGTGACAAACTGAGTTGGATTTAATTTAACCCTGTGACTGGGAACTTTCATGAGGCTTCAGCCTCAGTCCCTTTTGGCTCCCAATCAGCATCCTGCCTCAGGCCCTGTCCAGTACTAAAACATCCTGCATCATTAAACTTAGTGTATTTATTTGCATGTGGCCAACTGAGCAATGCTGCACATGGAGGGGGTGGGGAATTTGTTTCTTCCTGACCCCTGCACTGGCCAATTTGGACCCTGAAGCCTGAACTTGGAGGTGATACATCCTGATAGTCAAGTTGGTGTTTTGGGCAAAAATCTTCAGCAGTAGCTAGTGTCTTCAGGTGCCCAGCTTGGGAATCCTTGGAGGGGGGGAGGCTGGCTGCCAGGACGTGCTGAACACCCACCCTCGAAAAAGCCACCCCATACACTGAATAGCTCAGCTTCAGGGTGTGCTGCTGCCATCATGTTAGTGGCACCTGCACGTCACCTGGTGCCACGGCTTCATTGCATGCCCCTTGAAACAGTGTGAGTCAGCCTTACTCATCCTGGGACTTGACACAAATAAGGCCCCCCAGTGTGAGATGCTGCAGCTGAAATGGACTGAATCCCCTTGGCAAGAGAGGTAGTGATATAATTCACAAGCACAGCTGGGTGGGCGCATTCTGAACACACACGTCTATACATCACAGGCACACTAATGATGGCACAAATATGCTGAGTGAGTGAAATGTTGTTTCAGTGCCTGGAGCACTAAAGGCCTGGAGTGCGTCTCCTGGGGCAGGAGCACTGGGTCAGTGTGCAGGCTGTGTCGATGCGTGGAGGCTATATGCCCCTCTCCGCCTGACTGCCCACCCACTCAGCAGTACCGAGCTCCCCTCCTGCTTGGGTCGCCCAGAGCTGCTCACAGGGGAAAGATTATGAAGGGAAAAATCATCAGAGCAAATGTAATTGTTGGGATAACTGCTGATTGTTGAGTTTGCAGACAAAAAAGGATGGCTGGGGTCAGTTGTAATTGGTAAATATTTGTCTATCTAATCAAAAGGCCTTTTAATTAACAATTTTATCCTCACAACTGGTTTAATTTAAAAAAACAAACTTCTGCAGGAAGTCAATTAAATCTAACAGATGGCGAGGAATGTCTCGGCATCAGCAGATCTCGCCATCTGCCACCGTGGAGTGGGACGGGGCTGCCAGATTGGAGGAACCGAGTGCCGGTCATTGAGGACAGCTGCTGGGGAGCTGGGGCAGCCAATGGAGGTGACTTGCCGGTACCTGTGCTCGCCTCTGAGTGGAGGCAGCCAGGTGGGCGCTGGAGTCTGTGTGGCACCATAGCCATGCGCACATGGGGTCAGCACTCCGCCGCCTGCACCAGAGAGTCTGGCTGGAGCATGAGGCATGAGCATGAGGGCTGCTCGAGCCAGGCGCCCAGCTTGCCATGTGCCTGGGGCAGGAACCTGAGGCCTGAGCACTGCGGGGGTATGGATCTTCTGTCGCTGTCCGCTGGCTTCCAGTATCTGGGAGCGGGGGGAGCTCTAGTGAACCCTTGGGCCTGGGTGGGACAGCCTGGGTGTCTGCAGCTGGTGCTCCTTGGCTCTGCTCTCCCCACTGTGCACGGAGACCAGGCTGGGCTGCCCCTGCTGCCCCAGGGCAAGGGCCGTGCCCCCACTGCTAGCTTCACACCTGCCTCTGCCTTCGGCCCTGGGGAACCCAGCGGCTGCTGCCTTCCCCTGCAGCTCCCTCTCCCAGCAGAGTGCTGACACCAGGCTAAGGGCTTGTCTACATCAGAAAGTTGCAGCGCTGGTGAGGGAGTTACAGCGCTGCAACTTAGGAGGTGTACACATCTGCAGGGCACCACCAGCGCTGCAACTCCCTGTTTGCAGCGTTGGCCGTACTCCCGTTTTGTCTCAGGTGTAGAGGATCCAGCGCTGGTGATCCAGCGCTGGTAATCAAGTATAGACACTTACCAGCGCTTTTCTTGACCTCCGTGGAATAAGCAGGTATCCCAGCATACCTTAGGAAGCCTCTGGTAATCAAGCTGGTCTCCTTCCCCAGCTTGCTCTCACGTTCCCCGAACCCCGAGCAAGCAGGTCTCCTTCCCTGAGGTTTGCTGGGTGGTTCCGGGAACGCGAGAGCAAACCGCGGCGAAGGTGGTCTCCTTTCCCGGTTTGCTCTCGCGTTCCCCGAACAAGCAGGTCTCCTTCCCTGCGGTTTGCAGAGTGGTTCGGGGAACGCGAGAGCAAACCGCGGCGAAGCTGGTTTCCTTCCCTGGTTTGCTCTCGCGTTCCCCGAACAAGCAGGTCTCCTTCCCTGCGGTTTGCAGGGAGGTTCGGGGAACGCGAGAGCAAACCGCGGCGAAGCTGGTCTCCTTCCCCGGTTTGCTCTTGCGTTCCCCGAACAAGCAGGTCTCCTTCCCTGCGGTTTGCAGGGTGGTTCGGGGAACGCGAGAGCAAACCGCAGTGAAGCTGGTCTCCTTTCCCGGTTTGCTCTCTCGTTCCCCGAACCCCCGAGCAAGCAGGTCTCCTTCCCTGCGGTTTGCAGGGTGGTTCGGGGAATGCGAGAGCAAACCGCAGCGAAGCTGGTCTCCTTTCCCGGTTTGCTCTCTCGTTCCCCGAACCCCGAGCAAGCAGGTCTCCTTCCCTGCGGTTTGCAGGGTGGTTCGGGGAACGCGAGAGCAAACCGCGGCGAAGCTGGTCTCCTTTCCCGGTTTGCTCTCGCGTTCCCCGAACCCCCCTTGAAGCCGCCCAACAGCGCTGCAGTGTGGCCACATCTAACACCACTTGCAGCGCTGGTTGCTGTAAGTGTGGCCACTCTGCAGCGCTGGCCCTATACAGCTGTACTAATACAGCTGTAACAACCAGCGCTGCAAAATTTTAGATGTAGACATGGCCTAAGGGACCGCTGGGCCACCAGTGCAGGAGTGAGCTCCGAGGAGGCTGAGCGAGAGCTCACGCCCCGCCGCAGGCAGTGGAGGGGAGTTCTCTGCTTTGCTTCCTTCTCCATGGCTGTGCCCCTTGGTTGTCCCCCAGCTCCCTCATCTCCTGTCCTGTCTCTGTCCTTCCAGCCCGTGTGCTCCTGGGGAAGTTGGATGTGTTACTTCCGCCCTTCGCAGGTGAGGCAGCCTGGCAGCTCCTACACCTGCTCCTCTCACACAATCAGGATGTGCAGCCCCTTGAGTCTGGTGCTTGCCTCAAGAGAATTCACTCTGATTCCTCTTCCTCAATCAGCCCCTCTTCAGGCCCAGCTCCGTTCCACTTGCTGCTGATTGCCCCTTTGTTCCCTGCGATGCTGCCGCCGCAGCTCACCGAGGCAGTCGGGATGGTGGGTTTCTGCAGGAGTTGCTCCCAGCCTGATGTGTTAATCCTTCTCTGGTGTTCTGGGCTGGCGCTGGCCGCTCCCTTGGTTTTCTTGTCGCTCCTTTGCTGGGCCTGGGAATGTGACTAGGACACTGGGGAGCCCAGAGGCTCCCTGGGCCCTGCCCAAACCTAGGGCTACACACAAAGGCACTGAGCAGGGAGGGCAGCAGCCTCAGACCCAGCCCCCACCTTCACTGCCCTCTTGGGCTGGAGTGACAGGACCTGGGGCTAGGATCCAGGCCAGTGGGACCCTGCGGCTTTTCAAAGCATGTGCCCAGCCTAGTGCCAGGGCTTGGGGGCACCCTCTGCTTGCGTTTCTCTGGTGTTGCACTGGGCAGAGCGCAGGGGATGGCATTTGCTGGGGTCCCTCCTGCTCATGCCACAACTCCATCGCTCCCTGGCGTGTTGCCAGAACCCCAGGGCCAGGCTGTTTGCTGGCGGCCCTGCACGTCGTGCGAGACGGCTGGACTCGGGGCTGTGTTGGTCTGGCCATGCTTGTACAAGTCGATGGACACCCCGGAGAGCCTGGTGCCAGGGCTGGTCTGAGGCAGATGAGGGGAATGGGGGCATGAGGATACCCTCCCAGAGACAGTCTGTGTGAGGTTGATCCCCCAGACAGCTCAGGGCATGCCAAGGATTGCTGGGGAGTGGGACAGCTACGTCCCGATGGGTGGGCCACTCCAGAGCTGGCCCCCTGCATTCACAAGCGCCTTTGGTCCATACAGTGGGCAGGAGCCTGGCCTCGGGGGGTGGTGCTGGGATAACTTTGGAGGCAGATAGCCACTTCTCAGCACAGCAATGGGGATCGGCAAACCTGTTGTCACGGAGTGTGGAGAAGTCAGGCCCTTCACCCCTCTTCCTGAGATTCACCGTGACTCTCAGCCAGTCAGTAAAACAGAAGGTTTATTAGACGACAGGTACCAGGGGCAGCTCCAAGCCTCAGCATGCCAAGAGCATTCTTGGGGCAGCAAGCCGTGGGGGGACACTCTGCCGGCAGTGCGAGGGTGGCAGGCAGGCTGCCTTCGGCGGCTTGCCTGCGGAGGGTCTGCTGGTCCCACAGTTTCGGCAGACCTCCCACAGGCATGCCTGCAGAGGGTCCGCTGGTCCCACAGCTTCGGAGGGCCTCCCGCAGGCACGCCTGTGGGAGGTCCTCCGAAGCCATGGGACCAGCGGACCTTCCACAGGCAAGCCGAAGGCAGCCTGCCTGCCGTGCTTGGAGTGGCAAAATGCCTTGTGCCGTCCCTGACAGGAACACAGTGCCAAGCGGAGCATGTAGGTACAACCAGGACCCCTAATCAAGTCCTTCTGGGGGGTTCAGGGAGCTTAGACCCCAGCTTGGGGTTCCCTGCGTTGCACCTCCCAGCCCCAGACTGATCACAAAAAACTCCTCCAGCAGCTCTCTCCCCCTCCCCCTGCTGCTCCTCTCCTTTGTTCAGTCTCCCAGGCAGAAGGTGTCACTTCTCCCAACCCCCCCCGGCTCAGGTTACAGCCCAGGGAGCTTCCTTCAAGGGAAGTCTCCCATCCCCAATGTAACCCCCCGCGACATTCCGCCCTGCTTCCTGCTCCGGCACACCTGTCACTGACCAGCTGCACTGACTGGGTACAAAGGAGATGCTGGCCCTGGCTTTGCTCTCGCTGCATTTCCCTAGGACCCAGCTCCCCTGGGCAGCACTGCACGGCACTACAAGCCGCAGTACCAGGGGAGGGTAACAGAACCTGCCCCCACCCCAGCTTCCAGAAAGGGCAGAGCTAAGTGCTTTCATCACCCTGGGAGATGGCCTGTTCCTCCCGGCCCCCCCCCCCACCGTACCCGCTGGCCTGCAGGCTGCGGGCAGGGCACTGCTCCGTGCATGGCTGTTAGGAGGCAGAGTCAGTACCTACGTGATGCTGGGGATGGTTAGAACAGGATTAACAGTGAGAATGGGAGGGGCAGGTTGTAGGGATGGGAGGGGAGACCCTGCATTGTCCTGACAGGGCCCAGAGGAACCTGCATTCTGCATGGCTGGGGGAGACCCCGCACCATGCAGGGCCGGACTCCCTGGACCTGGGCCTGGGGTTCAGTCCCGTTGGGGGTGCAGTCCGTGCTCACAATGCAGGGTAAGAAAGCAGCTTTTCTCCTCGTGCTGATGCCCCTGTTGAGGTTGGAGATTGTGCACTGGTCTCCCCGCTGCTCTGAGCCATTCAAGCACCTACCCCCCATACAGCAGGCTACGCTGGCCAGGCCCCTCCTGTCTGTTGGCTGGGTCAGTGTCTGGGAGCCGGCACACCCTGCAGGGCCAGGGCAGATCCCTGGGGGTCAAGGGCACTGCGGCCAGCCCAGGTGGGGCAACAGGCAGCGGTTTCCTGCTGCTGCCTCAGGTGCACCCAAGTGTAGCTTAGGGGGGAGGCCCCATGTGCTGATCTGCCAGGCTGGGAGGCCCCCCGCATTGACCCAGGATCTAATCCCCAAGGTCCAGTTTCCACCTGGTCCTGCCCCTTGAGGTGCTTCAGCACCCCTTCCCCTCACTCTGGCTGCTGGCCCTGCCTCGTTGCCACACGTCCTGCTTTCCTCGCAGCTGCCAGCAGCGCAGCTGGGCGCAGCAGGGAGGCAGTTCCAGAGCTGGGCACCTGAGGGTTAACTCTGGGTCACAGGGTGGGGAGGTTTTCAGGCAGTGCAGTGGGGAAGCGGCTCTGGCTGTTGGTAGTATGTGAGGGAGGGTTTAGCCTGAATCCTCCCAGACAAAATCCTGAAAGTTCCTATTAACACAAGAGACGTTCCGAGGCCCCTGGGGCTGATTGGCTGGTTAAACACCTGAGCCAGTGGCAGTGAGGCATGGTGCCTGGCGCCATCCTGTGCACACCACCGCAGGGTGACATGCCAGGGGAACATGGCCCTGCATTGAGTGCCAACTGGTGGGAGCAGCTATCCCTCAGGCGTGAGCCACCCAGCAAAGGCAGCGTGATAAAGTGCTAAGGACGTGTGAGGCATGAGGCGTCAAGGGGCCACAAGGAGAGCATGGCAGCGCCCTCGTGCCCAGGCAGGCTGTGCTGCTGTGCCAGGGACTGTCAGACACAGCCTCTCATGGGGCCGCTGAGGGCACAGGAGCGAATGGTGTGAGGAACTGGGAAAGTTCTTAATGTTTTCTCTGAATACTGTGTTGGTGCCTCAGTGTCCCCATGACAGTTCTTAAGTATCTGGCAGAGCAAAGGGCCAGTGCACCTAAATACCTGACACTCTGTCTCCTAGCAACTGATGGCCTGGGCCCCTCCTCTGCAAAGGTGCCAGCTGAAGGTGTTGGAGACAAAGGGATCAGGTGACCTCCTGGCCCTGGGAAAGGAGCTGAGCAGAGAGGAGGGGCTGGGAGGGGTTGTGAGTCTGGAGCTGGCTGGGGTCGAGGGTGGAGGGCAGACCTGGGGGTCTGGCTCACTGCCCCCCAGAATGGACCCAGCCGAGGGGTCCGGTTCGCTGTATCTGCAAGCTCTGTTTTAGACCCTGTTCCTGTCATCGAATAAACCTCTGTTTTACTGGCTGGCTGAGAGTCACATCTGACTGCAAAGTGGGGGTGCAGGACCCTCTGGCTTCCCCAGGACCCCGCTGGGGTGGACTCGCTGTGGGAAGCACACGGAGGAGCAGAGGATGCTGAATGCTCCAAGGTCAGACCCAGGAGGTGAAGCTGTGTGAGCTTCTTGCCCTGAACACGTCTGCTCCAAGGGAGAGGAGGCTCCCCAAAGTCCTGACTGGCTTGGTGGGGAGCAGTTCCAGAGCATCGCCCGGTGACTCCGTGACAAATGGCGCCCATGGTGCAGGCCTGGCCTGGAGTGGGCAAAGGACCGAGGTGCTGGAGCCTGGCAAGCCACCCCCAGAACCGTTCCTTGCCCAGAAGCAGCAGTGGGAGCTGCCAGCCGCCCGCAGAGATCGAGAGCCCCCGGGAGCACTGGGGCTAATGCAGGGGAGGGACAGGGGGGAGCTCTGGCAGGGCTGGTATTGACCTGTCCAGCTAGCCGTGAAACGCTCACTGACCCACTCCCCCAGTGCACTCGTTCCATGCTTGAACTGTTGGCCTAACGATTTCAGGCGTCACCCCATTTTCTGGTATTATTCTTTTCCGTTGTTCCTGTCACAGTTCAGTAACCATGAGTTATTGAATGTCTGCTCTCTCACTAACTCTTTATTTCCACCTCAGTACGTTGGGGACAGCAGCGTGCTCCACTCTGCTCCGCCCTGCCCAGACAGAGTGTGCAGTGCAGAGAGAAGCCAGCAGGGATTAACACCCCCGTGTGGCAGAGACACGCACACTGGTCCCTGCCCCCCTGCATTCCACCCACCCGTGCAGGCGCTGCGGGGCACTGTCCAAGCAGAGGGGCTGCCCTGAAAGCTACAGCACAGTAAAAACTGGCTGAGTCATCGATCTCAAAATGTAAGTGAACTGAGACTGGCCCTGGAGCAGGCATCTTTCCAGTGGGCCCCATGGGGGGTCTTTTCTTGACCCTACGCTCTTTAACATTTTATATCAGAAACCTGGGAGAAAACATAGACTCACCATTGGTTACGTCTGGCCATGGCACAATAACTGGGAGAGTGATCATTAACACCGGGGACAGGTCACTGCTACAGAGCGATCATAACTGCCTGCTAAGCTGGGCACAAACCATTGTAATAGGCTAAGTGTACATGGACACATCTAGGGCCAATGCCTGTCGGCCACACTGACAGGGTGGGGGGACTCTGGCAAAGATCCAGAGGTGGTGCAGGGTAATCAGCTGAACACGAGCCCCCAGTGTGACGCTGGGGCCTAAAGGGCTAAAGCGATCCTGGGATGCACAAACGGAATCTCAAGCAGGAGCAGGGAGGGTATTTTATCTCTGTATTTGGCCCTGGTGTAACCGCTGCTGGAATCCTGTGTCCAGTTCAGATGCCCACAATTCAAGAAGGAGGTTGATAAACTGGAGAGGGGGCAGAGAAGAGCCACGAGAATGATTAAAGGGTTAGAAAACCTGCCTTGTAGTGATAGACTCAGGGAGCTCAAGCTATTTAATTTAAGAAAGAGAAGGTTAGGGGGTGACTTGATTACAGTCTGTAACTACCAACATGGGGAACAAATATTTAATAATGGGTTTGTCAATCTTGCAGAGAAAGGTCTAACAGGATCCAATGGCTGGAAGTTGAAGCTAGACACATTCAGAGTGGAGCTAAGGTGTAAATTTTTAAATGAGAGTAATTTGCCATTGGAACAAGTTACCAACCGTCCTGGTGGTTCTCCATCACTGACCACTTTAAATCCAGACTGGATATGTTTCGCATAGATCTGCTCTAGCAATTACTTCAGGGCAGTTCCCTGGTCTGCATTATTCAGGAGGTCAGACTAGATGACAGTAATGGTCCCTTCTGGCCTTTGTCAGAGAAAAACTCAGTTCTCGCTTTTAGTTTGGGTGCAGCAAAATCAAATACTTTATTATTTCTCAAGCAATATTAATTGAGGGAGGGAGTGCCCTAGGACACTGGGTTGCCCCAGTCCCGGACAGGTCTCTCCACAGGTAAACAATTACAGCAAGCATTTATACCTTTGTTACAGACAATAGCAAGCAATATTACAGACAATGATGAGCAACAGATGCATTTTGTTTATGCATAGGCCATCCTGCTATCTTATTTTTCTCAGCTTCCGGGCGCCAGCCTACGTATTTAATTATCAGTGCAAAGTCGTAATAACTTCTCACACAGTTCTTTTCTGCTCGCCTCACACAATCCTCGCTCCTACAAGTCTCATGTCATTAGGGTTACAGCTGGCCTAACTCTTGTTAACAAACTGACATGCATTAAGATCCCCTACAAATCCTTGTCAATTCTTTCCCTTCTTCCACACCTTGGAATCTATGACTCAGATTCTGCACTCTGCCCAATCCTGTTTGTTTGGGGGGGGAACCCCTGCAGGTTCATGGCTGCTGCCCTGATGGTAACAGAGCTAGTGGGCATGCTGTCTGGAAAGGCAGCTCTCCACACAGCCAATCAAGCTGCTAATGCCCAGCGGGAGGTTGAGGAGTTGATAGCAAGATGCCGGCAGCTGCACTTGTTCCACGCTGTGTCACCCAGGTCCTTCCCTGCAGGCAGCAGCTGATGCATTGGCACTATGGCAGCACCCCAGCCCTGTCTACTTGACGTCCCCTGAGCTGTGCTGTGCAATGACCTTGAGCTCTCCTGAAACAGGCCAGCACATGCTGGGAGCCAGGACTCCTGGGATCTACTCTTGGCTCTGAAACTTATTTTCTCTGTGTCTGTGGGCAAATCTCTCACCGCTCTGCCTTGGCTCCTCATCTGCCCAGGGGAGCTCCCTCACGCTGCCTGGTCCAAAGGCAGGGCCAGGGGCAGTGACTGGTTGTGCAGGTAAAGCCTCTAAGTGCCGAGCATGGTGGGCCTGACCCAAACCTTTATCTGAGGCCAGTACATTGGACTGCAGCCCCCAGGGCTCCTGGTCGCTGAGCACAAACGCCCGGCACAATGCTGCTGCTAGCGGGGCGTGACGTGGGGCGCCTGGGCGAGGGAATAGCCACAGGAGTGGGAACATAGCCATTGTACGCAGTGCAGCGAGCCCAGCTGGGGAATTTCAGAGAAGAGCCACAGGAAACCCTGCCTCCCAGAGCGAGGCCAGCAAAGTGCCACTCGCCCAAGGCCGGCTGAGAGGGATCAGTCCTGGAGCCCTGCGGTAGCTTGCTACGGTGCCCCGGGGTGACAGGGCCACGGGAGGCTGGGTGGCCTGGGGCTTCAGTGGGGAAGGTGCTAAGCCGCCATCTGCGGTGAACCAAGGGAACTGCAGCTCAGGGACTGCTGGGGGCACTGGGGTAAAGTGCAGGGAAGTTTGGGGTGATTCAATGCTGATGGCCCTGCTGGGGAAAGAAGGAAGAGGAGCTGGACACTGAATGCACCTGGGCTCACCCTGACTGCCTGTGCAAGGAGGCAGGGTTGGGCGAGGGTGGCTGGCACAGGAGCAAAGGGCTTTTGTATGCTGCTAGGCATGGCTGCTCCATTGAGGTCCCAGGTGCTACGGATCCCTCTGCAGAGCACTGAGTGGCAGCTGATGCAGACCAATGGGCAGCACAGAGCAGAGAAGGCCAGTGCAATGTGGGGCAGTTTTCCCTATCTACAAGAAACTCACTGCAGCTGGCAGAGCCCTGACCCCACCCTGAGAGCCCTGACCCATCTGCATCCGAGTCCAGCAGCCCTGAGTGGAGAGAAAGGAGCGGCACTGTCCAAGTACCGGGGAGGCAGAGTCTTACCCGACACTGTCAGTCTAGCAATGGCTGTTTGCCCCAGTAAAACTCTCTCTGGGTTAAAGCCCCAGGCCCGGTGCTGGCGAGCCCAGCCTGTCAGGGTGCCTGAGGTGGGATGTTGTTTCCCAGATTTCTGGGTGGGGGGTGTTTGAGTCAGGAGAAGTTGCTGCAGACAACAGCTGACAGACGGGTTGCGTGTCGGTAGCTACGTGCGGGGAGTTGTCTGAGCTAACAAAGGCAGAACGAGATCCAGTGGCTGGAAGCAGCAGCCAGGCAAATTCAGATTGGAGCTAAGGTGCATCTTTTACTAGAGAGGGGAATGAACCATTGGCACAGCTGAGCTAGGGCCACAGTTCAGCCCTGCGCGGATAGAAACCCACAAGGCTCTCCTGGGAACCGCAGCGGCGACAGGAACAGAACACGGGGCTGCCGCTCCCAGGAGCCAGCGCCCTGCACCAGGAGCTCCACCAGCGCGGCTGTACCGCCCACAGCGCTGCCCACTGCAGCAGCTGTCCCTGGTCACGCTCTTGTGTTAGCTGTGTGCACACCCCCAGATGGGAGATGCAGAGAGCTGCGTGGCAGGGCTGGGCGGGGCTGCGGGTGGTACAGCTGCACCAGTGGAACTGCTGGTGCAGGGCACTGGCTCCTGGGAGCAGCAGTCCCATATTCTGCCCCTTTTGTCACTGCGGTTCCTAGGAGAGCCTTGCTGCTCCACGGATCCTGATTTATCACCACGAATATCCTTGGCTACGCAGGGCTCTAGCCAGGGTGGATTTGTTGTTGTCTGGAGTCTTTAAATGAGGACTGGACGCCCCAGAACGGAAGCTCTGGTGGCTGCAGGAGTTCTGGGTGATGTTCTCTGGCTGGGGTTTTGCAGGAGGTTAGACTGGACCCCTTAGGGCCTTAAAAATCTGTGAACCCTGCAACTGCCCCCCAAGTGGTGGGGACCTTTGGCTTCAGCTTGGTAAGCGACGGCTGAGGCCCCTCTGTCGCTCATCACTCCTGCCTGATTGGGTACACTTAGCAGGACGTCCTTCTTCCCAGCTTCAGTTGGGGTTTGCACTGCCCGTGGCTCCAGGGAGAAGAGGAACCAGCTCTGCAGCAAGCAGAGACCTTGCACCCTGGGGCATGGAGCACTCGTGGCGTGGAGCCACTAACCTGGCTGCTCTCTAGCATTTACAGGAAGATCCTGTGCCTGATTGTAGGAGATTAAGAGTCTTGTGTAGCTAACAGGAGTTAGAGGCTCTCCAGTGAATCTGATCAGAGGAAATACGGTTCTTGTCCCAGGATCAGGCTACATGGGGTTTTCCAGGGCCCCTGGGGTGTATGGCGAGGACACTCACACTCTAAAGACTTTGACTGACCTCGATGGGCTACAGTCAGTGCCAGGCCATGCTTTGGGGGTGCAGCTTTAGGCCACGTCAGACAGGCTGTAGTCATTGATACAGCATCGACAGAGGAAAACTGGCTCCTCTGGGAGGGACATTGTGGGTTGCTGATGTATACGTGGGGCACAGCTGTGGGTGCTGGGCCCATCTGATGCGCTGGGCCTTGCAGGTGCATTAGATGGGGCCTGATCATGGAAGTTTATTAGGGGCTTGTTGCTACTGGGGCCTTGAAAGCCAGGGCACTGGGCTGCGGTGCGGGCCTCAGAATGGCTTTGGAGTGCTGGGGCTGATCTCTGCGTAAGAAATCTGGCTGGAGCTGGGGCTGGGGCTGGGGAAGGGCAGTGTGTGCTTAGCAGCTCCTGCTCCAGACATGTTTTTCTTGGCCTGAGAGCTGGGGCACCAGGGTGTGGGTAGGCGACGTCCCTGGGGCCGCAGGCAAGGACTGTGCTGGGGGATGGTGGCAGCATAGGTGGACGTGTGGCATTTCCTGGCGCGGTTGTGTGATGCAGTAGGGACTGTCTGTGTGGGGAGTGGGAGAGCAGGGGAGGACTTTAGGGGATGGACGATGCAGGGCCTGTAACCTGAGCTAGGTAAGGGGGGGGAAGGTCAACACCTTTGCCCGGGAAGGGGACAAAGGAAGGGAGTGGCAGGAGGGAAGCAGTTTGAGTTTGGGCTTGGGGCTGGGTGGGTGGAATTCAGGGTATCCTAGCTAGGATCCAAGCACCTTGAAAGCCCAGAAGGACTCGATGGAGGGGTCCTGACTGTGCCTGCAAGCTCTGCTGTAACCTGTGTTCCTGTTGTCCAATAAACCTTCTGTTTTACTGGCTGGCTAAGAGTCACTGTGGGTCCCAGGAAGAGGGGTGCAGGGACGGACTCCCCCACACTCCGTGACAGGTGGCTCAATGGTTGATTCATGCCTTGAGATCTGGTGAGACCCGTTGATCTAGCAGTTGAAGTGGTTGTTTGCCAGTGTGTCCCTGTAGCCATGGTGCCTCTTATGAGACTGGCCAGTTCCTCCTCCCCTCACCCCACTGCCTGGGTCCACCCTGAGAGGCAGTGGGAGCTGGCAGCAAAGTCACTTCTGTTGCTGCCGTAACAGAAAGGGTCTAGGGCTCTGGTGCAGGGATCTGTGGCTTCAGTGCGGCTCAGGTCCCCAGTCTCCAGCAGAGTGTTGTGTCCCATGTGTCTGGAGGCTGAGATCAAACCTGCAAACTCCAGCTTCTGTTTGCCCCCTGAGAACCCCCCCTCCAGGAAGCGAGTGTTGAGGCAGCAAGGGGCTCCTGGAGAAGATGGCCCTGAAGACTGCGCTGGAGTCTGGAGAGGACTGAGCACCGCAATGCCCATTTGGGCTGCAGGGTCCTAATTCCTTGGGAAGCCGAGCGCATGTGGCTCGTGCCAGCTCAGAGAAGACCAAGGCGAATTGGCACTGGCTGCAAACCCCTGAGCCCAGTGCCACCTGACACTCTCTGAGTGGCACAGCCTCCTGCCACTGCCAGATGGCAATGGCAGGTTGCTGGGCAGTGGCTGCTAATGGACACTTCTGCGATGGCTGCTCCACCGCCCCACTCCACTGGAGGTGTTTGCATCCCTAATTAGCATGGTGATTGATACAGGTCTGCAGGACTTAACAGGGATGCTCTGTACTAATCACATTACAGGGCTGGATCAATGCAGCTCACTTTGTGGTGCACACACTTCCCAGGCTCCTCTGCCTGGCATTAGCTGGGATAATCGGGCTCCTGACATGAGGCTGAGTAGCAGCTTGCTCCTAGTGACCCTGTGCTAGGGTGCAGAGGCTCTGTCTACACAGCAATCAGACACCCGTGGCTGGCCTGTGCCAGGAGACGGCGTGGCAGTGTAGATGTACCCACAGAATGACTCCTAACCTACAGCTTCTCCCTGGGGCCAGCTCCTGGCAGGCCTCCCAAGGCACAGCCATCCCCCGGATACAGGTATCACAGCCTGGCATCCCCTGGCCGCCACACTGGGACACGTTTAAAGTGCTGCCACAAGACGCTCTGTGGCAGCAGTGACCACCCAGCAGGGGGCAGCAATGGTGAAATGCCAGTCACGGCAGGTACCCAGATGTGAACAGCTGTGTTGGGCCCCGGGTGTGCACTATCGGGAATGTTGGCCAGCCAGGCGCCATCCTCACCGCACAGCCCTGTCCTCGGCCCCACCTCCGCCTGTGCCTAGCAGGGCCGGGAACTGCAGCCGGAGGCCCTGCTCCCTGCGATGGTCGGCAACGGGACAGCCACAGTCAGTGCCAATGAGGAACTGCTGAGCCCTCCGGTGTGGGCACACGTGGCACGGTGGCACCTCCCCGCTCTGGTCTGTCCCCTGGCCCCCACCCCAGGGAGTCACACACTCTGCTCTAGGTGGGACCGTTTGCTACATAAACCCGGTCCCTGGAAGACTCAGTCCATTTTTTTCCTTTAACCTTGAAATGCAATTTCCTTCCCCAAGAATCCTTTCCCTGTAAACAACATCTCTTTAGTGAGATTACAGTGAAAAAAGCCGGCACTGCCCGGCCCCTGGCGCTTTATCACCTGGGGAGCCCCATCCGTCATGGCGGCCGGTGCATTCCTATGCCCCTCCCCCACCGCCAGCTGTTGGTCTTTTCATCGTTTTTACAGATTTATTTTACAATAATTTAATTTCATCCTCAGGCCTGGAAGACGGATCAGCCTCTGATGTGACTGGGGCTTCAGAACTGGATCATAGATTTCCTTCTTCCCTGTGAAGCTCTTTCAGAGGTTCCCAGTGCAGCTGCAGATGAGAGTCTTTAAACAATGAGTGATGGTGTAAGTCTGGGGTGTAAGTCCTCAACGGGGTGTAAGTCCAGCTGGGCTGGTGGTGGAGGGGTGCTGCGCTGACACCAACAGGGAGGCGGCGCGTCCCTCTCCGCCTTTGCCACAATCTCACCCATTCTTCCCTTGCCTACCCTTGAGCAGCAGCCAGCACTGGCATGCTGGTACCGGGGCCTGCCAGCCTACGGCCCATATTCTCCAGTCCCCTGCCAGCAGGAGGCGCTGTAGGACGCGGGGCAGCATTGCTGGTGGCAGCTCCCCCTGCTGCTCTCTCCGCAGGGGACTGTCTGTGCCTGTGGCCCAGGACGTGATTCTGGGGGTGCTGAGCACCGCAGCCCCCTCTAACATCAGTGGGAGCTGAGGGCATTTAGGGCCCGCTGTTTGTGAGAGCAGGTTCCTCTTCTGTGCCAGGGCAGTGGGATCTGGGGAGTCGGGGTCAGTGGCTCTCCACACCTGCACTGCACACATGGTTCCAGCCCCCCATCTGCGCTTGCATGAAGTCAGGTTGATGAGATGCCCATTGCGCCCATGGGCTTCAAACCCCCCCACCACCACTTGGCCCAGGCCTCTCCCTGCACATGAGGGGCTGCATTCGTCTCCCCCTGCCGCCCCGGGCCCCTCCCTGCATGTGCTTGAGGGTGCATCCAGGGAGGGAGGTTTCTCCTCTTTCTGAGACTCCCTGCAGACAACGTGACCCGTCTAAAACCTATGCACGGCCAGGGAAGTGCAGCGACTTCCCCTCAGCCTCAACAGGAGGAGGCACAGGTGCCAAGTTTGTGCAGGGGACAGTGGCTTTGAAGGGAGTGAGTCCCTTGTGCCCTGCAGCAGGACAGCCCTGCCAGTGAAAAGGCAATTTCTATAGAAAGCCCTGTGGTGCCCACACTGCCAGCAGGTCCTGCAGCTCTTTTTCTGCCCACACCCCTCTCGGCTGGCAGCACCAGATCCAGCGAGAGCCCACAGAGCAGGGAGATGACCAGCCCGTTAGGAAAGCACAGCTTGGAGCTAACCCAGCCGCTCTGGTCCACAGGGCATGTGCAGCGAGCACCAGGCCTCGGTCCCTGCGTGCCATTGCCTGGAGTCCCTGCTTGCTGCATGGGCACTGTCTAAAGCAGCTGCATCTAGCACAGTGGGGCAAGCGTGGGCTCTGCAGCCCCCTCTGTGGTGCCGCCTTCATGGAATGAACCTGGCATCTCCTCCAGTCCTGGCCACCAACAAAGAAAGCGCAGAGCTATTTGTTTTTCCAGCTTGGGAAGCGGCTTCTGCAACGAAACTTTTCGTGCTGATGGCGGCTGTTTGATTTTTCCCTTTGAACCTTGGCGGCTGCCTCAGCCTCCTGACCTTGCTGTTCCCTGCTTTAATGGGAACCGTGGCAACGAAAAAGCTGAGGCGGGCTCTGCGCCTCCCAGCCATGGGATCCAAACCAGCCTCGCCAGGCAACTGCCCTTGAAAAACTCCTTCCCGTTTAGCCTTGAACGAACTGACACAATCTTGTGACCCGGCGGGCAGCGCGCACTGGGACAATGCCCTCATGGACCGACGGCCCTTTCACTTGCCTGGCTGCAGCTTCACTGGCACCTCGGCACTCGTGGTGCAGCTGGGGAGAGCTGGGAAACCACCTGGCTTTGGTGGTTTCTGGTCAGGGGGCATGAGGGCCGTTGGGCTCTGGCTGCCACGCTGTGCCTGTGCTAAGGGCCACAGGCTGCCAGGTGGCCCAGGGCTCCTGGCCAAGCCCATGGGATGCCGCAGCCTGGAGGTGACGGGAACATGGAGACAGGCGGAGCTGCTGTGCCGAGCTCGGTGCCACTGAGGACAGGTGTGTGTGTCCAGGCCGTGATGAGGCCTCTCTCCTCTTGCCCTTCTACCCTTCACCAAATCTGCGTGAGATGAAAACGCAAAGGCTGCTCCCTGGCATTCAGCCTGAAGCGCCTCTGTGCGAGCAGCGCTGCCCTGCTGCCTGGCCCAGCTTGGAGCCATGGGCAATGGATGGCACAGGATGCCAGCTGGGGAAAGGACCACCCGCTTCTCCCCTTCAGCTGATCGGTTTGAGTGCTGCTGGGCCCAGAGGGGCTGGGAGACTCTGCATGCCAACACCATGGATGAACCCTGGGCATCACCAGGCTAGGTCAGCCCTGAGGCCCATCCAGTGCAGCCTCCACTCTCCGACAGGCGCCAGCTGCCTCGGAGGCCGATGTAACACTGCTCTGGGCAGATGTGCAGAGTGAGCTGTTCTCTTTGATTCCCTGGCTCGGGGGGCACATTCCACCCCCCCCCATTTGTTCTAGCTGGCTGCCCCCGGCAGCTGCCAGGGAGATGGAGCAAATGCTCCTCTGCCAGTGCCAGAGTGGGGTGCAGCAGGGCCCCAGCACAGAACGTGCTCAATGTTTAACTGATTCTGCACTGGACCAAGATCCCTGGGCTTAATGTTACCAGCAGAGCAAATATAAGCAAGAAAACCATTCCTGCTTGTCGTGTCCTGGTGCTGGGAGTGAGTGCAGGGCAGCGCCATGGCCCTTCCCCAGGACGGAAGCAAAAGGCAAGTGAACACCAAGCTGCAGGCATGGCAGCCAGCGACGGGCTCCTGCCGGATCCATGAACAGCTGCTGTGGAAGGCAGGGTGGGTTCTGCCTTGAGCATTTGTCAACGTATAACCTGTACCCACAGCCAAAGCTCCAGGCCAGGCTGCGCATTGCTGGGCAGGTGAGCGGTAGGTGGTGGAGTTCTTGGCAGATTCTCAGCTTTAGAGCCTGGGGCACAGAGACAGGGTGAGCAGGTGCTTGTTGTGCTGCACCGTGCACCCCTGCCTGCCGCTCTGTCTGCCTGGGTCGGTGACTGGCCTCCCCTGCCAGCACCTTGGGTCATTGATACCTGTGCTGACCAGGTGGGTCCTCTAGGCCTATCCCCCACCAGCTGGGTCCCCTTTCGGACTGCGGAGAGGGCAGATGTCCCACAGGAATTCAGATCATCTCTCTCGGCAGCACCTGTAGCATCTCAGTTCTCCAGTGCTCATGTGGCTTTGACAGGTGGGAGTTTCAAAGCTGAACGGCAAAGCTGAACAAGTATCAGAGGGGTAGCCGTGTTAGTCTGGATCTGCAAAAGCAGCGAAGAGTCCTGTGGCACCTTATAGACTAACAGACGTTTTGGAGCATGAGCTTTCGTGGGTGAATACCCACTTCGTCAGATGCATGTAGTGGAAATTTCCAGGGGCAGGTATATATATGCAGGCAAGCTAGAGATAATGAGGTAGTTCAATCAGGGAGGATGAGGCCCTGTTCTAGCAGTTGAGGTGTGAAAACCAAGGGAGGAGAAACTGGTTCTGTAACTGGCAAGCCATTCACAGTCTTTGTTTAATCCTGAGCTGATGGTGTCAAATTTGCAGATGAACTGAAGCTCAGCAGTTTCTCTTTGAAGTCTGGTCCTGAGTTTTTTTGCTGCAGGATGGCCACCTTAAGGTCTGCTACAGTGTGGCCAGGGAGGTTGAAGTGTTCTCCTACATCAGTGACACCATCACAGGACCTAACCAGATCAGCCACACCATCACCGGTTCATTCACCTGCACGTCCACCAATGTAATATATGCCATCATATGCCAGCAATGCCCCTCTGCTATGTACATCAGCCAAACTGGACAGTCGCTACAGAAAAGGATAAACGGACACAAATCAGATATCAGGAATGGCAATATACAAAAACCTGTAGGAGAACACTTCAACCTCCCTGGCCACCCAATAGCAGACCTTAAGGTGGCCATCCTGCAGCTGCTAAAGCTGAACAAGACTCTTATGTTTGCTGCATCACTGCTGCTTCCTGATGGACTAAGACGCGGCCTGAGCAGGCTTTTCCCACTGAGATTGCAGGTCTAGACTCCCCTCTTCACAGCCTTGGGTTACGCAGCAGCCTGAACCTCGCCCTGCTGGGCGCTTCCAAAGCAGAGACCTGGGGACTGGGATTTGTGCAGGGAGCCAGCCCGTGGGGAGACTGTTTGCCCAGCATAGCAAAGGGCCGGCCCAATTTCTGCCCCTTGTTAGACGGTGGGGCTTTGTTTCCTTTCCTGACACGGGCAGCTTGTCCCTGGTGGTGGGGATGGAGGCTTACTCCAGTTTACCCAGGCTGCTTCTCCAGGCAGGCCCTGCTCCTGCTGTGGTTTGACCTGCCCCCTGGCTTGTCTGTGCTGCTGGGGGGGCTGGTGCGAGGTGCTGCTACCGAGCTCTGGCGGTGGCTCTTTGCCAGACTTCTGCCCCCTGGGCATTCAGGGCTAAAAGTGTTTTTGTTTGATTTCCTTCAACTTTTACGAAGTTCTGGCTGCTGGGTGCCAGCCCTGAGTCTGCTGGTGACTGTCCCTCCCTGGAAATGCCCTGGGGACACAAGTACAGGCCCGGCCCCAGGAGGTCCCCGCCTCCGAGTCTGGCGGTCTCAGACCAAGCACTGAGAGAGGTAGAGGACAGAAGTTGTTTCTGAAGAATAGCCCCTGTTCTGCTCTGCCAGCCCAAAGGCCCCTGCACCACCCCAGGGAGCGTCAGTGCCGTTCTTAGCAGCTGATGTTTATTTCACTGTTTATAAAAACACAAAGTGCTGCCTGTGCCACGCTCTTGGCACCGGGCTCCAGGCATCCTGGCATCGTTTAATTGAACAGTCCAGTCTCATATCCAGTGAGCTGCTTTTCCCAGCATTCAATCAATCCCCAGACCAAAAGCTTTGCTAGCTGTGCAATCTGAGCAACCTTAACTCTGCCCCTGCAGTGATGTCAGCCACCTTCCCTTGCCTCATCCATACGCCAAGCCAGAGGCTGCCAGCTCTGATGCATGCCACTGAGAGCAGCAGGGCCAGGCCTCTGATGCAGAAGGTGCATTCTTGGATCAAAGCCGTCTCCTAGTGGCCGTCAGGAGCTCCCAGACTATGGCTGCGAACACCCTAATCGTAGTGGAGTCAGCATCTGTGACCTTGGCCTGGCTAGCCCTCTGCCTTCTTACTGCGCTGCTGGCACAAGATGGCTGAGTCTGCGGCTGC
Source organism: Gopherus evgoodei (assembly GCF_007399415.2). Classification (NCBI taxonomy): domain Eukaryota; kingdom Metazoa; phylum Chordata; order Testudines; family Testudinidae; genus Gopherus; species Gopherus evgoodei. The sequence continues at coordinate 621,375 of NC_044335.1, forward strand.
GGGGCGCTCGTGGGGAGACGGGGGCTCTCTGTGGCTTTGGATGAATTCAGCTGTATGGCTGATGGGCCCGTGTGCTAACATTGGCTCTGTTCATGGCAGAGTTATAATTTCATGATCTGGGCCTAGGAGGTTTGGATACATACAGCCATTAGCTTTGTCTTAGTGATACTTGAATAATTGGTGTCACATCAGTTAGAGCAGCTCTCAGACACTGCAGTGGTAAGTGCTTTACAAAAAGCTCTGGCTGATGTAGACAAGGAATCTTAATGAACACTGGGGTCTGATGGCCGCCAGCTCACTGCCTGTCTGAGCAGGGCTGCACCCACTGCGCTCTTCCTGCGCATATGGGAGGTCACAGAACGCAAGCGCTGGCACAGATTCAGCGGGACGGTACCACTGCCGTTGTGAGGGCTGCGCTGCAGAGAGGAATGAATGGCAAGGCAGTGGATGGTGGTTTGAGGGTTTCTCCGGAGAGAGGTGTTTCAGCAGGGGCAGGGAAAAGGGTGTTCCAGGTTGAGTCTGGGTGTGTGGATCGGGGTGAAGCCTGAGGCTGCAGAGTTCCTGTAGCTGGCGAACGCCCTGGGTGTTTGTGTGCACCCAGCGTCACAGTACACACATACCTTGCAGCTTGGATAGCTAAGGGAGCTGCGCGGCAGCCTTGCCACGGGCTGGGTAGTCGAGTGTTGTGGGGGTGGGCATGGGGCTTTGTGTCTATCTGGTCTAACTTGTGCTAGCTGGTCGTGGTTTTGGCTTGGGCTGTGGGGGTAGCTTGGGGAGCCTGTGTAGAACTTACAAATTCTGGCTGATTAGATGTGCAGTCAGCCATGTGCTGTATCACATGTTCCTCAGCCCAGAACAAGGGGAGTCCTTAACCTTAACGCCTGTGCCCTGGGCACTGAGCAATGGGTATGCGAAGGAGGGAACCCAGCCTGACCAGTTTGTCTGCAGGGCTGGGGTTGGGGTCAAGCTGCTAGTGGCTGGATTTGAGATGGTGCAGGGCTCATGGAGCAGGTGAGAGAGGCAGGGTGGCCTCCTTAACTGGGGGACCAGCTGAGGTCCAAGGAAGCTGCCCTGGAGGAGAGCAGGAAAGTGAGGCTTCCTGGTTCGTGAAGAAGCCGTGAGCTGCAGGAGAAGGACCCCAGAGAGCTGAAGCTGAGGCAGGGTTTACAGGTCTGTCCGTCTCTGTGTCCTGTGCTGTCACAGTAGAACTTGTGCCATGTCTGGCTGGGTGTCTCTGCTTTACTGTCACGTGCCCTGGAGGGGTGACTTGCAGACCCAGAGTGGCCCTCGTGGTTGGAGCTCTGGCAAAGGATGGGCATGAGCTAGTAGGGAGTCTGGGGGTCAGCACTGGTCCTGGAGGCCTGGTGAAGGTGGGACAGACAGATCTTGTGCCCAGGCAGCTTGCCAGGGGAGACAGTGCTGCAGCCTGTTGAGAGCCAGGGAAGCCAGTGGGTCGAACATGTTGGGAGCCTAGTGTCCTGGACGGAGGGACCTCGCCCAGGGCTGGGTGACAGCATGTGACTGGGAACCTCCACCCTGGGTCGACAGGGAAGAGCCCTGCAAAGACCCTGACTAAGGTAGGTAGGTCTCATTGTGCCAGGCTCGGCTGAGATTGGTGGTGGGAGATGGGCCCTTCCTCAAAGAGACCAGGGAGGGGAAGGCAGGGTTCTTATCCATGTGGCCCAGCCTCTGAGACTTACCCAAGGGCTGGCAGAAAGTCTGCCAGGGTTGGGACTGACCCCAGCTGGCCTGAGTCCGAGGTCAGTGCCCCAAGTGCCAGCCCCTCCCTCCTCTTCTTGCGACTATGATTCGGGTTGGCAGGACTGTGTGTGGAGTTAACCTTCCCCCTCTCCCTGGGTGTTGCCTTGGCACTGCCCCGCCGGAGAGACCCACAGTTCCTTCGAGCTCGGTTGGAAGGCGCCTCAGGCAGCGAATGTGGCCCTGACTCTTGAGAATTTTCCTCTCAGGTTTAAATTCCAGGCAATTGCAGCTTGGTGCTTTCCCAGGCACACCTGCACTGGGACCCGGTGCACCAGCAGTCACTGCTTCCTGGTCACCGTGTACTGAGACTCTGTCTGAAGAAATGTTCCTTCTCAGCGTTGGGGAGAGGCTGGGTTTGCCGATAGCCCGTTAACCTCCCCAGGCTTTTCTGGAGCAGGCTGGTCGTGTTTGGAGGCAGTGTGTGGAATCCCAGCAGCCATGATGTCTCAGTAATCTTGGTCAGGTTTGTCACTTTCCATCCCTGCTGTGGATTAGAAGCAGAGGTAATTTGCAGATGACAAATATTCCCAGCAGTAAATATTTTCCCCACCCTCATCCTTCTACAAGCAGATAATGTGGCAGCACAGAGACAATACAGTTACCGTAGAGAGAGAAACTCTTCAGCAGCCTTAAAAGTCTATTGTGTGCCTGCAATTATTTCTAGATAAACAGAAGAAAGCCAATAAGCAAAGAATGAAGCTGCAGGCTGCCGCATGGGGTCTGATGATGTTATCTCCCACTCACACGCATCTCCAGTGCATAGGAAGAGGGGCTCTCACTGCTGGCAACAAAGAAATCATTGTCCAGAGACAAAGCTGGGTAGGGGCGAGATTAAAGTTTCACAAAACAGCAGCATTAACCACTCTGCATTTTATTTGCTTAACATAAACCTCGCCACACTGAGAACAACTCCCCAAACTTCTCTCCTCCGCTTGGCTTCCCTCAGCAGTTCTCAGACGTGCACCCCGTATGCATGCACAAACCCACGCACCTGTGTGCACCCTGTCCATCCAGTCAGTTACTCCTGGGGCTGGGAAGGGAAGGCAGAAGGAGAGAGGCTGATCCCAAGTGGGGAGGGCTCAGACAGCAGCCTCGGCTAGCCCACAGCCGGGAGCCATAGAATTGGGTGACTTTCTGTAAGAAATGGGAGGCCAAGGCTAGAGCTTGCCAAAGGGGCCATCAGTTTTGGTGCCTGATTTGAGACATGAGCTGGGCACCTGGACGCCAGCCATCACCTCTGCCCTGGGCCCAGGGCCCCATGAGAACGGTCAGAGAGTCCCTGGGATTAAGGGGAATGGTAACTGTGTTAGTCTGTATCAGCAAAAAGAACGAGGAATCCTTGTGGCACCTTAGAGACTGTATCTCTTGGGTTCCAGGACCTTAGAGACTGTGCGGGGTGTCAGGGATCAGAGGGGTAGCCGTGTTAGTCTGGATCTTTAAAAGCAGTACAGACAGATATCATCTTCCTTTCCAAATGCAAATGGATGGACATCATACCAAATGGACTAAAGGTGAAAAATCCACTGCTATCTACATACTATAAGGTGCCACAGGACTCTTTGCTGCTGTAGTGGGGTGATCACCCACACCTTCCCGGGAGGGCTTAAAACAGCCCTGGAAGAGATCTGGGGCAAGGGAAAGGCTGGGCTGATTGGAAAGCAGCCACAGCTGTGGCTGGCTTAATGCGGGCCCAGCTGGCCCTTATAAGAGGGCTGGGGCCAGACACCAAGACATTGTTTCTCTAGCTACATAGAGAGAGAAGGACCTGGTTGTCAGGGAGTGGAGAAGGGTACCTAGGGTGGGGCAGTGCTGGGGAAGGGCAGAGGGAGCTGGGGAGCTCTTGCCTAGCACATCCCTAGGCTGCAGGGCCCATGGAAGGTCCTAGGGCTGCCCAGACTCAGGCAGAGGCAGTAGGTCTCCCCACCACCCCCGCTGATGATGAATGGTGTACAAACTGCTGTCTGCCCCAGGGAGCAGGGGCTAGACAGTGACTGACAGTTGCCATTGAGGCAAGGGAGGGATAAGGAGTGGGGGTTCCCCCGGGAGGGGGGGACTGCCAGGGGGCAGAACCCTCATCTAGAAGGGCACCGGGGTCTGGGAGGGATACGGGGCCAGCGGCAGGAGAGACAGCAGCTGGCAGAGGGTGCTCGTGGCTGAAAAGAGCTAATTTCCTGGACAACCAGCAGGAGGCGCTGTACTGGTGAGTCATTGCCCCACCACAGACACTAACAATATTTGGGCACAAGCTTTTGTGGGCTAAAACCCACTTCATCAGATGTATACAGTGGAAAATACAGTAGGAAAACATATATTCACGGAGAACATGAAAAAATGGTGTTGCCATACCAACTCTAACGAGTCTAATCAATTAAGGTGGGCTATTATCAGCAGGAGGAAAAAAAAAACATTTGTAGGGCACATTCTGATCATCTTGTGGGAGCTGCACAACAGGGCAGGGAACCCCCTGCATCCTCCAGCCTTCCCAGCTCTGCCTGTTGCATCTGACTGAGCTACAGTGGAATTGAGAAAAAGCCAGTCTGGAAGGAAAGACCCAAAGTGATGGGGAATCTCCCACAGCCCTGGGGCCTTTCCTCGGCGCGGGAGGGGTTTTCAGCAGCCAGTCCTCAGGGGGAGAAGCGCCTGTCTGCCTTCAGAAGCAATGGGAAACCCTTTGAAGAAAGCAACCAGGGCTTTATATCTCCACCATGTGTGCACCATCCCCACTTCCCCCTGTGTGCCCCCTGCTTGGCCATACACACACTCAATGCTCACACACACACCCCGTGGCTTGCACCTGTAGCCAGGTCCTGCAGTCCCCTGCAGTGTGCACGTCCATGTGTCCCCTAATGCACCTCCCTCAGGGTGGAGCTCCCTTCCTTCTCCCATGGGGCCAGGGGGATCAAGGGGATGGTTCCTCTGCTCCCATGTGAGGGCTACAGGGAGTGTCCATGTGTCCGTGGCTCGGCGGATGGCAGGTTGTCTGAGAGCTGCCCTCAGTAACAGGTGAAAATGCTGCTGGGAGACTAGGAAGCAGCTGTAGTCAAGTGTGTCCCTGGCTGTGCCGGGACCAGCTCTCTGCCCTAGAACTCCCTGCTGCAGTCCCCTCAGGACGGGATTCCTGGCTCACCCCACAGGGGAACTGCACCATGGGTCGGCTCGGAGGGGCTGCAGCCCGCTGTGCCTCCCACCAAGGTCCAGGGGCTGCACAGGCTCCCAGCATCCAAGCACAGTCCAGCCCTGGGGGTGGGATCTTGGAGTTGGCCCTCCATGTGGCTGTTGACGTCATCGGCAGGGGGACCCCAGCAGGGTGTTCTCTGGGATGGGACCCGTCACCCCGAGTGCTGGGCTGTGCTGAGCCCAGCTCTGCTGGCCCTTGGGACACACTGAGGCCTGTCTTGTGGGTAGGGGAGCACCTGCTTTGTGGCGGGGGTGACGCAGTAGGGATCGGGTGGACTGACCTGGGAATGTCGTTTAGTTTTACTGGGGCTGTCTGCATGGGGGAGGGGAGAGCAGGGGGTGACTTTAGGTGAGGAACGGTACCTGAGCCTGTAACCTGAGCCAGGAAGGGGGTGAGGTGAGGCGACACATTTGTCCTGGAAACTGGACAAAGGGAGAGAAGGAGGGGAGAGCCTGCTGGAGGGGTTTTTTTTGGTTTCAGTTTTGGGCTGGCTGGGAAGAAGCAGGGAACCGCAAGTCTGGGGTCTAAAATCCTTGTCCCCCCCAGAGCAGGGGTCCCCAAATGCAGGGGTCCCCTAAATGCGCCCATGTCCTGGCCGGCAGTGGAGCATCTGCTGAAATGCCGCTGAATGTCTGCGGCATTTCGGCGGCGACACCCCTCGGTGATGTCACTTGTCGGCCGCAAACAGCATCATCGAGAAGTGTCGCCACTGAAATGCCACAGAAATTCGGCAGCATTTCAGCACATGCTCCACCACTGCCATGGTCCTTTGTCTGGCACTCGCCAGACAAAAAGTTTGGGGACCACTGCCCCAGAGGGACCTGGCTAAGGGGTCCTGGTTGTACCTACAAGCCCTGCTTGAGACCGTGTTCCTGTCGTCTGATAAACTTTCCATTTTACTGACTGGCTAAGAGTCACGTCTGACTGCAAAGTGGGGGTGCAGGACCCTCTGGCTTCCCCAGGACCCCACTGAGGCAGGCTCGCTGTGGGAAGCGCACAGAGGGGCAGAGGATGCTGAATGCTCCAAGGACAGACCCAGAAGGTGAAGACATGTGAGCTTCTTGCCCTGTACAAGTCTGCTCCAAGGGAGAGGAGGCTCCCAAAGTCCTGACTGGCTTGGTGGGGAGCAGTTCCAGAGCATTGCCCGGGGACTCCGTGACACAGGGGGTGTGAGGAAAGCGGCCCCCTTGCGGCTCAGCTAATTGCTCAGTAATTACGGGAGTCCCTGAGGTGCAGGATGAGCCCCTCAGAATGTAGGACAGGCCCTCTCTCCCCAGAAGGGAGCGCAAGCTGCCCTGGGGTGCAGGACAAGACCGCCTCTCCTAGGACCGGGCTCCTCGGCAGCATTATAAATCCATAACCAACGAGGTGGCGTAAGCTCCTGCTCCCCACCGGGCTGGGTGCCCGCCCGATGGCCAGAGTGGTGCTGGAACTGTTAGCAGATGGTGGCAGCTGTGCAAGGGAAGTTGGGAGACCTGCTGTGTCAGGGAAAAGGGATGGAGAGTGTTGCTAATTAGTGTCTCCCCAGCCGGTTGAGCACAGATGCCATGGAGTGAGCGGTGCGACTGGCTCCTGCTGATGAAGCTGCCTGTGGGCAGGGGCTCTGAGAGACACCTTGTTTCCCCTGTTTGATAAACGCTTGGGAGAGATTTCTCAACATTACCGTGTCCTGAGGCAACTGCTGCTGGAACAGAGCTGGGGGGTCTGGCAGGAAGTGTCTACCAGGGCCGGCTCCAGGCACCAGCCCAATAAGCAGGTGCTTGGGGCGGCAAAAACCCTGGAGCCAGCCCTGGTGTCTACACAGCAGCTGGGGCGGGTGTGAGCCTAGGCTGGGGAGCCCTAGCCCCACGCCAGATGCAATGTCCACACCTATTTTTAGCGCGGTAGCTCACAGCCCCCCAGGCTGGAAGGTCGCTCCCTACTGCAGGGTAGCCATGCCCCAGGAGTGCCTGCAGGCAGACAGCCGAAGCGGCACACCTGGGGCTCACTGCGCCTGCCCCCTTTCCAGGACTGGGCAGGCTGCGGGGCTGTAGTAGGAGGCCCTTGATGGTGCCTGAACCTCGGTTGCCTGGGGGCAGCGGGCAGATTGTAAAGACTGTGCGTGGCCCGGTGGCCTCCAGCAGCACAGCACCCAGGTCTCTGCAAGGCAGCTGCTGTTCCCCTGTGGGGTGCCACGGGGCGTGGCGGGAGCCAGCATGACTGTGCTGTATGACTCCTGGCTGGCAGGGTAGCTGAATGAACATGATGTACTGGGGCCAAACTTCTCTCAACAGGCCTGGAAGAGCCTCATCCTGTGGCCTTCGGTACCAGGGGCCTCTCTGCCCCCCACAGCATCCCTGGCCAGAAAACCCTGTCTGGGGGTCTGCAGGAGGCAGCTCCTGCAATCTCCCAGCTTGAGTCCGTGCATCCTTCCTGCCCCTCCTCTAAGGGGAGGTGTTAAGTCAGTGAACTAGGCCAGAGATGCCCCACCCCTGGCTGTTTGCAGAGACTGGTTCAAACACAAAGAGATACAGGGATGAGTTTAAATAGACTCAGTGTCTTCCCTGGGATTGGGCAAACAGCCAGGAGCTTTGGTCCTCCAGGGCCCAGCCCTTAATCCTTGCTCGGAGCCATGGTGCTGCTGGGATTTCTGGTGCCTCTTCAGTGGGCATAGGACTCCGGTGGCTGACTGTCAGGGTTTCTCTGCTTTTTCCCTAAGACGCAGAGCTGGGTGGGCCCTTGCCTCTGCTGGGGCACTCTGGGGTAGCCGGATAGGGGAGCGCAGGGAGACTCGTGTGCTAGGGAGAGTGCAGTGTAGGACAGGGTGCTGGGCAGGAGGGAGTGGGACATGGGTCCCTGCCCAGTGACAAGTGATAGCTGGAGACGGGAGACCTCCCTGGGCAGGGGGACCCTGGATCCATGGACCGCTGGGCTGGAGGTGATAGAGGGTGACAACCCTCCCCCCAGGCAGCCAGCGCTGGGCGTTGTTCCCTGGTGCATCTCTCCTGGTGCAGGCGTGGGTATGTGGAGGCTTTTGCTGGCTCTGGCTCTCCTGGCCATGTGTTCCTCATATGTGGGCTGGCTGCTGAGTGATCTCCGTGGGCCAGCAGGTTTGTGCTCGCTGTGGAGTGTGGCTGCTATAGAGGCCCAGGTCTCCTGGGAGGGGAGGGGGTGGCATGTGTCACGGAGTCCCCGGGCGATGCTCTGGAATTGTTCCCCACAGAGCCAGTCAGGACTCTGGGGAGCCTCCTCTCCCTTGGAGCAGACTTGTTCAGGGTAAGAAGCTCACACGGCTTCACCTCCTGGGTCTCTCCTTGGAGCATTCAGCATCCTCTGCCCCTCCGTGCGCTTCCCACAGCGAGTCCACCCCAGCGGGGTCCTGGGGAAGCCACCGGGTTCTGCACCCCCACTTTGCAGTCAGACGTGACTCTCAGCCAGCCAGTAAAACAGAGGTTTATTAGATGACAGGAACAGGGTCTGAAACAGAGCTTGTAGATACAGCGAACCGGACCCCTCAGCCACGTCCATTCTGGGGGCCAGTGAGCCAGACAACCCCATCTGCCCTCACTTCCCGTCCCCAGTCAGCCCCAAACTGAAACCTCCTCCAGCCCCTCCTCTCTGGCCTTAGTCTCTTTCCCGGGCCAGGAGGTCACCTGACCAGGGAAGGGCCCTGGCCATTTGTTGCCAGGAGACAGAGTGTCGGCCATTTATGCACACTGGAGACTTAAGAAATGCAAAGGGAAACTGAGGCACCCACACAGTATAAGAAGAAATATTAAGAACAGTCCCACTTTGTTACAGCATGCTCGTCCAGGGGAGGGGGTAAAACCTTGGCTTGGCCCCAGCGGTCAGCAGGGACCTGATGTGGCGTGTGCTCTCAGCCTGAGTGCTGCATGGTGCCCGGTGGAGAGCTGAGCCCCTCCAGCCCCATGCCAGTTCCTGTGGCTACATCTCTGCAGGCTACTCTGAGCTGCTCCAATCTGGGGCCAGCGACTGCGCTTCCCAGCATGTCACTTTGGGGAGAAGCCACGGTGGCTTCCTGCGATGTGCCGGCACTGCAGGAAGGCCCGGGGGCACCTCCCACTCCCCCTTTCTGGGGCTGCTGCTCAGCTGGGCCATTACAGTTCTCAGCCAGTTTTGTGCCATTGCTTTTCACTGAGCAGTCAGGGTCTGCCCTGCCCACCCTCCATTGCCCACCCTCGCTCTGGGCTCCCGGCAGCGCTGCCCGGAGCAGGAGCTGAGTGACGGGGCCTGGGAGCCTTTAACTACACAGGAACGAGGAATCATTTTTCATTGCTTCCTAATAACAGCAGGACAGAAGTAAGTGACTGGTACAGTTCGTTCGCTCAGTAAAGATTTATACAATCACTTTATCCGGTAATTGGTATTCTGGGGAGAGCGGGAGCTGCAGCTCCGCAATCCCCTCTATTTGTTTTCTCTTTCTTTCCCCATTTCAGAATGAGTAATTCTGTCCCTCACAATCCCATTTAAACTGAACGGCTGCAGAGTGAATAATTAGTTACATTCAATTAGGTCTCCTGCGCGCTCCCTTCTCACTTCAGGGGACAGACGTGCTAATGAGATGGCACATGTCTGACACGCGGGAGCGGGTATTAAACACACCGTGCCTGAGGAGAGATGGGGCAAGGTGGGCACAAGCTGCTCAGACAGCAGTGGGGGAGCAGGGCCCTGCCGACCAGCTCAGTGGAGTAAACAGGGACGCTGCATTTTCTCATTCCTGGAGTTGGTCCCTTTCTCCCTGCCTGGCTCCTTCAGCTACACTAGGAGGCTGCCACCCTCCTTCCCTCAGCAGCAGGAGAGGGGCCTGACCACAGACACAACTCCCCTGTCTCTGATGCTGTCTCTTGGGTGATCTCCTGCATGGCTCGCACAGGCAAGAGCCCTGGTCCTTCCCAGCCCCTGGCCTGTTGGCCTGGCCAGGGGCACTAGGGGCCAAGTGTTCCCCTGATCTATGGGTGGCAGAGCCTTTGGAGTTACTAGGGGCCTGGACTCTGGCTTCTCGCCGCAAACAAGGGGGCAGGAGCTTACTGTTTCTTGACACAGAAGCTCAGGCTCTCTGTGATCACCTGACTCCAGAAGCTGGAGCTTTCAGAAAAACGCCAACCCTTGCAAGACCTGCCAGCTGCGTCAGTCCAACCTGAGAGTTCCTCGGGGCAGTCCCGGTGCCACCGTTAACAGATAGTCTCCTAGGTAGTGAGAACAGGGGGGCTGACCTTTCACCCCAGGGTCACCAGTCTGACCCCAGCCCAGTCCCAACAGCTGTTCAGTGCTGTACCAATCTGTTGCAAGCCAGCCTGGCACCTGGGGTGAAATTCACTGGGATGGACGGAGTAGAGAGGACACGAACCACATGTGGAAAGCAGGGCCTGTCACACCAGCTACACTGCCCTCCAGCCCCCCAGCCGCAGCACCCCCAGTGTCTCTACCCCAGTCTGCTAGTGCCCCAGCCGGGATGGAAGGAGAACGCCTGCTGCCTGTCCTTTTGAGTAACGCCAGAGCGCCGGATTGGCTGCCCTCCTCTAGCCATGCCCTCCTTGAGGCCACATGACCTGTCACACCCACAGGCTTGTGCCAGCAGGATCCGAGTGATGCTCCCCAGGAGCGCAGACGCCCAGCTGGCTGCAGTGGACAAGGAGGGGCCAGGTGTCAATCCTGGGGCCAGGCAGGGAGTGGGTACTGCTACGAATTAATTCGCCATCCCAGCCTAGGGCAAGCTCCCAGATGGAGAATGTCCTTCCCCTTCACAGGCCAAGACACTGACCTCAGAGGGGCAGACACTCCCCCGAGGTCACGAGCCTGGTAGCAGGGTGGGACCAGCACCCAGGCATCCTGACTGCTGGTCAGCGTGTGAGCTTCCAGGGCGAGGGGTGTGGCTGGCTGTGTTAGAAGGGGGGCTCCACATGGCGCAGGGGATAGAGACAGAGGGGCGAAAGGCTGTTCTTGGGGCAGTGTTGAATTTGTCATTTTCTTCCCTGAGTCCAGGCCATGTTTGTGCCTGCTGCCCAGCCCCCTGGCTGGATCCTGCCTGCTGCCCCAGCAAGACGTCAGCTGTGCTGCTGGGACCTGCCTGCTGCCTTGCACCAGGTGAGAGCCTAGATGGGCAGCGTGCCCCCGACGGCAGTCCTGTGTCCCACCCCCCCGGGCACTGGGCTGCTGGCCTGGGGGAGTCATGTGGAGAGCAGTACATGGGTTACCCCTTCAAACTAGGAAAGCTGCCAACAGGCTTTTATCTCCCTTATTACACCTCACATTAGGTTTTAAGAGGGGCATTAAATAATATGCCGCTGCCTTTACCGTCCAAGTTGTTCCATGTTCCAGCTGCTTCTGGCGCTGTGATTTATGGCCTCTCTTGTATTGTGCACACTCGGGCTCAGCCAGGTTATGTGCTCCGGCCTCTTCCCCGCTAACTTGGGCCTCCAGCCAGGGAGGCAGGGAGCCGGGACTCCATTAGACGCCTTCTGGCACAGGGCCTCGGCTAAGCACCGGGCACCTCAGGCTCTGCCTGCAGCGCCCTCAGTCGGGACATGCTCTCCCGGCAGGCAGGCAGCTGTAAGCAGGGCACCCTCAGCAGGGCTCTGGCCCAGCTGCACAGGCGGCTCCTCACAGCCTGCGCTTGGCAGGAGCCACAGGTCTCTTCTGGCAAGGGCCAGCTGGGGCAATTTCCCCCCTCCCCCAAGGCACAGCCACCAGCAGGGCCTTGACACCCCATCTCCCCAGTGGGGCCAGCCTGCATCACCTCCAGACTCGGCTTTTCTAAACACATCCTGCAAATGATGGGGAGCACACCACCTCCCCGATCCAGCCCCACACCCTGGGCCCTGCCCCGTCATGCAGGGACAGTCTGGGGGCAGCTCCCCAGCCGCTGGAGCTGGGGAGGCAGCCAGTAACACCCAGTATGGCTCTGGGGAATGGGGACCGGGGGAGTGTGGGGCACTGCTGGAGGGTTTCCTTCCTGTAATGGGTCCCCAAAGTCCCTCTAGTCTCCAGGGCTGGGCTGGGACACAGGCTCCTGCCAGCCCCGTACCCAGGCTGCTCAGGCCCCTCTCACCTACAGTGCCTCCTCCCTACATAGTCTGGTGCCCTTTGCCTCCTGGCGTTGGGCAGCTGTCATTCCTGGGGCAGCCGCTGCTCCTGACAGAGCCACACTGGACCCTGCAAGTCCTGTCTCATGCTGAGCAACTCCAGGAGTGGCCTCAGAACAGTCAGGGGCCCCAGGGGCATGAAGCAGGGGCTGAATGCTGTGAGTGTCGATCTGTTCAGCTGGGGAGGGGTGTAGGCCCCCAATCTATCCTGCCTGGATCCAGAGAACAGCAGGGCATGCTCATATCCTGGCATGGGGAGCTCTGCTCCTGGCTCCAGCTCCGCGAGCTGGGCAGCAGGTCTGCTAATGGGCTGAGCAGACTCCCAAGGAGAGACTGAAGGAGACCCTAACACCGGCAGTGGGCCACCGCGCTCACACACTGTGAGGATAATTATCGTTTAAATACCAGCTTTTTGTCAATGGTGTGGTGGAGAATAATTGAGCATAATTGTTTCCATTGTAACGGCAACAGCAGAGTGAGGAGGAGAGGAGCAATAACCACAGAAATGTCAACCTGTCGGCTGTAAATATACTGGCTCCTCTGAAGGTTGGCTCCATGGGGGGTGGGGAAGGGGGGCTCGGCCCAGCTGGGGGGCAGCAGTGCGGAGAGCCAAGCACCTGGCATGCATGCACGCCAGTATCAGCACACATGTCTGCATGGTGGTACATTGTGCACGTGCATGGAGTGAGTGAGCATGTGTATACCAACAGGTGTACGTGCACGGGGTGTGTCTGTGTGTGTGTGCACACAGCTGGGGGTGTGTGCATGTGGAGCCATGAGACTGTGGATTTAACTAAAGTGAGTGCTGCTGGAACAGAGGCAGGTGTCAAGCATGGGGGTGCACTGAGAGGGGTGGAGTGAGCCACCTGCTCATCCTCTCTGCATGCTGAGCCCCCTCTCCGCCATCCCTGCCAACGTCCTGTCTCACCCGCTCTCAGTGCATGCCAGGCCCACGGCCCTCATGCACCTCAGTTAAAGCCCCTCATAGCAGGAAGGCTGTAAGCACAGAATGGGAGTGCAAAGGCTGGCCTGGTCTACACTACGCGTTTAAACCGATTTTAGCAGTGTTAAACCGATTTAACGGTGCACCTGTCCACACTACGAGGCCCTTTATATCGATATAAAGGGCTCTTTAAATCGGTTTCTGTACTCCTCCCCAACGAGAGGAGTAGCGCTAAAATCGGTATTACCATATCGGATTAGGGTTAATGTGGCCGCAAATCGACGGTGTCACGGAGTCACCAGGCGATGCTCTGGAACTGCTCCCCACCAAGCCAGTCAGGACTTTGGGGAGCCTCCTCTCTCTTGGAGCAGACTTGTTCAGGGCAAGAAGCTCACACAGCTTCACCTCCTGGGTCTCTCCTTGGAGCATTCAGCATCCTCTGCCCCTCCATGTGCTTCCCACAGCGAGTCCACCCCAGCGGGGTCCTGGGGAAGCCACCGGGTTCTGCACCCCCACTTTGCAGTCAGACGTGACTCTCAGCCAGCCAGTAAAACAGAGGTTTATTTGATGACAGGAACAGGGTCTAAAACAGAGCTTGTAGATACAGCGAACCGGACCCCTCGGCTGGATCCATTCTGGGGGGCAGTGAGCCAGACCCTCAGGTCTGCCCTCCACCCTCGACCCCAGCCAGCTCCAGACTAACAACCCCTCCCTCAGCCCCTCCTCTCTGCTCAGCCCCTTTTCCGGGCCAGGAGGTCACCTGATTCCTTTGTCTCCAACACCTTCAGCTGGCACCTTTGCAGAGGAGGGGCCCAGGCCATCAGTTGCTAGGAGACAGAGTGTCAGGCATTTAGGTGCACTGGCCATTGCTCTGCCAGATACTTAAGAACTGCCATGGGGACACTGAGGCACCAATACAGTATTCAGACAAAAACATTAAGAACTTTCCCAGTTCGTCACATCTCTCCCCCCTTCGAGACCGAACTGAGCGAGGTCACTACAGCCAGTGACCTGGGGAAGTTCGAACCCACCAAGGTTCCCATGGATGCCCCAGCATCTCTCCCATTCCTTGGTGTGAGTTACACCAGGACAGTCCAGTTTCACGCCCTCCCTTAGGTCAGGTGTGCTTGATGGCACTTGCAGGCCGCATGTGGGAAGGTTTATGCAGCTTGAACCCTTTTGCCACCCCAGTACCCCTGGGGTTCAAGCTGGGATTGGGTCTTTTCCCAGCCCTCCGGTCTGTGATTCGGGCTCTCTTGGTTAAGAGCCCCCATCTTGGCCTTGGCCAGCTCTGGGCTTGGGCAGCCGCTTCCCACTTTGTGGCCCAGATACAACACCTCTGCCGTCCCCCCTTGCACTTTCCAGCTTTTAATGTCAGTCCCACCTCCTTGAGGCAGCCCAGCCTCCTCTTCACCTGGGACACCTGTTCCTCCCAGGTCTGGCTAAAGATGTGGGCATCGGACTCTGTGATGGCTTTAAGCTTCTGATAGCCCCCATAAAACCAGGCCTTTCTGTCTCCCTTGGGGATCAGCCCCATGGGTGAGGCCCATGGGCTGTAAAACGGCTGGATCCCATTTAAAGCCAGGATGTTTCTGACCTCTCTCTCCAGGATCTGGGTTGCTTTTCCAATGACTTTGAATGGGGAACACCTGATGGGGAGATTGGCTCCCACCTCAGGGAAGAGATCCCCCTGGGGGTCTTCCCCCTTCTCCATCCAATCCTCCCTCTTCAGGTCCAGGGGTCCCCTCACTCTCCTCCCATCCAGCAGCCCAAATGGGAAGAGCCCTGTGCATTCCTGGAGCACCACCAGCTGCCTCCCGATTCCCCCCAGTTCTACTTCCCCTTGGGGAGCCCATTCCCGGTACAGGAATCCCTTCTCTTGCAGGACTCTGTCCCTGCAGCCTTCCCCAAGGGGGTTTGCAGCGCTGTGGCCAGCAAGTTCCCTCAGCTTCTCCAAAGAGGGATCCCTCTGCAGCTCAGTCTGGGATTCAGCAGCTGGGGCAGGGAGTGGGACCTGCTCCCTCTCGCTGGCTGGGCCTGGGGTCACAGCCCCCCTGAGCCCTGTCCCTGGTAGCTCCCTCCCTGCTGTGTAATCACTTCCCAGCAGCATGTCTGGACCAGGCAAACCTGTTTGGCAGCTGACCTGCCATGCCCGGGTGTCCCCCCACTCAGCTGGGGTCTCAGCTCCCCCCGTGCTCAGCGCTGCCCTTGCTGTCCCAGTGGGGACAGGCAGCGAGCTCTCTGCTCTGGTCACAGCATCAGAGCCAGTATGAGCCCCCTCTCCGGTGTGCAGGGGGGCGGGGAGCATCTCTCCCTCCCACTCAGCCCCAGGGGGCTGGTTACAGGTAGGCAGGTATCCTGAGCCCAGCAGCCCCTCCCCCCTGCCAGCCAGGTTATTTGCATTTTCACTGACCATTTCCATCCTAGCCAATTGGTTCCCTGGATTTGAATTTAAACCCTCCGCCGTTACAGGAGCGGGGCCTGGATCCTGTCCCATGGGAAGACAGTCACCCCCCAACAGGGCCTCCCAGCCGATATCCTGGAGAACCCCAAGTACCAGCCAGCCCGACCCCTCCTGGGTCTGCACAGGGATCTGGGCCATAGGCAGGGCGAGGGGCTTCACCCCAGGGAACTTCACCCAGGTTCCACAGTCCCTCAGCATCTGGGGCTGCACCACCACAGTTCTCTCTGTCCCAGGGTCTCGCCCCTGCAGGCATGTTTCCTCACTGACCCCTGGGCAACCCCATATGTCTCTCTGCTCCACCATCACCAATCCACGCTGCTGCTGCTTCTCATGCAGCTTTTCCTCGGGCTCTTGCTTTCTCTCACAGTCCTCTCGCTCTTTCGGGCTCTGCTCCCATCCCATCCGTCTCCAATCTCCTGATGGGGAACCCAATCGTGAAGACCCTCGTCTGATTGGGGACCAGACTCCCGGGGATGCCTGGCTGATGCTCCAGCTGCTCTCAGATCCTCTTGTAGCCCCATCTGGGCCAGGAATCTGCTCCTCAGAGCGGTGCTTCTCCTTCAACTGCACGATTAACTGTGCCTTGGTGAATCTCCCCATACGTAACCCTCTCTTTGTGCACAGGATCACAATGTCCTTCTCAAGGAGATGGTGATAGGCCATCACTTCACCGTTCCCAAGTGGCTCTGGACTCACAGGCCTGTGTGCTCTTGGCTCCCCCATGGTTTCCAGGAAGAACCCCTGGTGTGCCAGCCCTTCTCGTGATCACCACCTCTTTGCCAGGGTCGAGCTGCAGACTCCTCCGCCCCTGGGACTGCTCCTGCAATCCCCAGGGGAACCCTGCTACTGCAAAATCCTTCTCTCTCCCAGGGTCAAGCGGCAAGCTTCTCCGCCCCTGAGACTGCTCGCTGCAGTCCTCAGGGGGACCCCGTTACTCCAACAGCCCTTCTCGCTGGTCACACACTCCCAGAGGTTAACTGCCCCCTGAAACCGTCCCTCTCTGAGCCTTCAGCACGCCTGGTCCTCATTATCCCTCCTTTGTTTTACTGCTCCCCAGTCACTTACTGCAAGCAGCGCCATTCACGGGGTGCAGTACGTCCCGCCGCTGCCACCAGTTGTCACGGAGTCACCAGGCGATGCTCTGGAACTGCTCCCCACCAAGCCAGTCAGGACTTTGGGGAGCCTCCTCTCTCTTGGAGCAGACTTGTTCAGGGCAAGAAGCTCACACAGCTTCACCTCCTGGGTCTCTCCTTGGAGCATTCAGCATCCTCTGCCCCTCCATGTGCTTCCCACAGCGAGTCCACCCCAGCGGGGTCCTGGGGAAGCCACCGGGTTCTGCACCCCCACTTTGCAGTCAGACGTGACTCTCAGCCAGCCAGTAAAACAGAGGTTTATTTGATGACAGGAACAGGGTCTAAAACAGAGCTTGTAGATACAGCGAACCGGACCCCTCGGCTGGATCCATTCTGGGGGGCAGTGAGCCAGACCCTCAGGTCTGCCCTCCACCCTCGACCCCAGCCAGCTCCAGACTAACAACCCCTCCCTCAGCCCCTCCTCTCTGCTCAGCCCCTTTTCCGGGCCAGGAGGTCACCTGATTCCTTTGTCTCCAACACCTTCAGCTGGCACCTTTGCAGAGGAGGGGCCCAGGCCATCAGTTGCTAGGAGACAGAGTGTCAGGCATTTAGGTGCACTGGCCATTGCTCTGCCAGATACTTAAGAACTGCCATGGGGACACTGAGGCACCAATACAGTATTCAGACAAAAACATTAAGAACTTTCCCAGTTCGTCACAGACGGTATTGGCCTCCGGGCAGTATCCCACAGTGCACCACTGTGACCGCTCTGGACAGCAATCTCAGCTCGGATGCAGTGGCCAGGTAAACAGGAAAAGCCCTGCGAAATTTTGATTTTCATTTCCTGTTTGCCCAGCGTGGAACTCTGATCAGCACGGGTGGCGATGCAGTCCCAAATCCAAAAAGAGCTCCAGCATGGACTGTACGGGAGATACGGAATCTGATTGCTGTATGGGGATACAAATCTGTTCTATCACAGCTCCGTTATAGAAGACGAAATGCCAAAGCGTTTGAAAAAAAAATCTACAGGCTACACAGTGCTGCGTGACAAGCGTAACGGGAAGCCAGAGACTCAAACGGACGCTCATGGAGGGAGGGAGGGGGTACTGAGGACTCCAGTTATCCCACAGTCCCCAGCAGTCTCCGAAAAGTATTTGCATTCTTGGCTGAGCTCCCAGTGCCTGTAGGTTCAAACACATTGTCCGGTGTGGTTCAGGGAATAGCTCATCAATGTACCCCTCCCCCTACCACGTGAAAGAAAAGGGAAAGAAATCGTTTCCTGACTTTTTTCAGTGTCACCCTATGTCTACTGAATGCTGGTGGTAGACCCGATGCTGCAGCAGTGAAGAGCAGCATCCGCTCCTATCCCCTCCCCGGTGGCAGATGGTGCAGTAGGACTGGTAACCGTCCTCCTTATGAACCGTGAGTGCTCCTGGCTGGCCTCAGGTGAGGCCGGCTGTGGGCGCCTGGGTGAAAATAGGGATGACTCCCAGTCATTCCCAGTAGATGGTACAGAACGGCTGGTAACCGTCTTCATCATAGCAACTGGGGGCTGAGCTCCATCAGCCCCCTCCCTTTCCTGTGTAAAGAAAAGATTCTGTCCTGCCTGGACTATCATAGCAGCAGGATGCTGGGCTCCTCTCCCCTGCACTGCTTAGTGTCCTGCCTGGACTATCATAGCACCAGGAGGCTGCCTCCCCCTCATTTTATGTCACTAACAAGTCACTGTTTGTTGTTCCTGCTTTCTTTATTACTTCATCACACAAATGGGGGGGACCCTGCAATGGTAGCCCAGGAGGGTTGGGGAGGAGGGAAGCAATGAGTGGGGTTGTTGCAGGGGCACCCCCCCGAATGGCATGTAGCTCATCATTTCTGCGGGATCTGACACGGAGCAGCTGTGCTCTCTGATACACTGCTTCTCTAGTACATTTGCCCCATATTCTAGGCAGGACTGACTCTATTTTTAGAAACCATAAAGGAGGGATTGACTCGGGGAGTCATTCCCAGTTTTGCCTTTGCGCCCCCGGCCGATCTCAGCCAGGGGCACCCATGATAGCAGCAGACAGCACAGAAGGACAGATAACCGTCATCTCATTGCCAAATTACACTGGCAGCAGACAGTACAGAACGACTGGTAACCATCTCTGCTATCGTGCAAAAGCAAATGAATGCTGCTGTGTAGCGCTGGAGTATCGCCTCTGTCCGTGGCATCCAGTACACATACGGTAACTGTAAAAAAAAAAAAAAAAAAAAAAAAAAAAAGCTGAACGGGCTCCATGGTTGCCGTGCTATGGCGTCTGCCAGGGCAATCCAGGGGGAAAGGGCGCGAAATGATTGTCTGCCGTTGCTTTCCCAGAGGAAGGAATGACTGACGACATTTACCCAGAACCACCCGCGACAATGATTTTTGCCCCATCAGGCACTGGGATCTCAACCCAGAATTCTAAGGGGCGGGGGAGACTGTAGGAACTATGGGATAGCTACAGAATAGCTACCCACAGTGCAACGCTCCGGAAATCGACGCTAGCCTTGGACCATGGACGCACACCGCCGAATTAATGTGCTTAGTGTGGCCACGTGCACTCGACTTTATACAATCTGTTTTATAAAACCGGTTTATGTAAAATCGGAATAATCCCGGAGTGTAGACGTACCCGCTGTAGTCACATGTGGATAGAGGAATCAACAGCTGTGAGCAGTGCTGCGTGCTGGGCCAGCTCTGTGCACAGGGTGCTGCCCCGCCACTGCCCGCAGCAGCACCCCCTACACCAGTGGTTCTCAACCAGGGGACATGGGCTACGCAGAGCTCTTCCAGGGGTACATCACCTGAGCGAGAGATTTGCCTAGGTTTACAACAGGCTCCATACACAGCACTAGCGAAGTCAGAACAAACTAAAATTTCAGAGCGACAATGACCTGTTGTGCAGCTCAGTCTGTATACGCTGAAATGTAAGCACAAGATTCGTATTCCAATCGCTTTATTTTAGAACGACATGGTGCCAATGAGAAACTCAGCCATTGTTCAGCTCCAGTGGCTGTGACGCTTTGGGGTTTCTATGTCTGATTTTGCAAGCAAGTCATTTTTACGTGAGGTGGAACTTGGGGGTACGCAAGACAAATCAGCCCCTGAAGGGTACAGGAGTCGGAAAAGGGTGAGAGTCACTGCTCCACCCCACTTTCTGTACACCCCTGAATGCTCTGCTCCTGACTGTGCTGGGCCTCGTCTCACTGCCCCCCACCAGCGCCCCTGCCCGGGGCCGAGCCAGGGCAGGGAGGAGGGCGCCGGGTTGCCCCATGGCACAGCCCCCTGCTGTGTGCCGGGCGGAGGAGGTCAGCCCTGGCTGTGTGTGCTGGACAAGGCAGATGCTCCCCACGACAGGACCTCACAGCCTCTCCTGCTCCGAGATGCGGCTCTCCTTGCCATCCTCCTGTGCCACGGGCTGGCGCCCCAGCAGGGTCTCCTGGACGGGGAAGTCTTGGCGCTCGTCATGCTCCTCGCACCCCACCGCGGCTGGCTGCTGGGGCGGCGCCAGCACCACAATCTCCGCGGGATCCAGCCGCTCCGGGCCCTGCCAGGTGGGGGAAGGTGAGGTTAGGGGGGGTCCTGCCGCAGCCCCTCGAGCTGGCACGGCGTGGGGCCAGGGGAGACCTATGCCTCTCCTCGGGCTCCTGCTGCCCCCTGCTGGGCTGCTGTGGGATAACCGAGGCCTGCCCTCTACCGGCGCAACCCCCATCTCCAGGGGAGATGCTCGGACGCTGCCCCAGCCCCTGTCCTCACCCCACCACAGGGCGGTGTCCCCTCGGGGCAGGGCTTGGGGCAACACCCCTTTTGCCCCCATGGGGACAGGGCCCAGGGGCTCCCACCCCAGGGCATCTCGCTCTCCACTTGATCTGTCCTCCCCTCCGACCCGTCCCTGCCCCTCCCACCCCAGCGGGGAGCAGAGGTGACCCCAGGACCTGGTGCCACCTGCCCAGGAAGCAGGCAGCCAGGTGCAGCCTGTGCCTGTGGGCTGGGAGGGAGACCCCCCTGCTTGGGGCCAAGTCCCTGACTCTGCTCGGGCGCACGGCAACTGCTTTCCTGCCCCGGGGAGTGTGGGCGGCGCAGGGTGACGTACCTGCTTCTCTGGGTGCTTCTGGAGACCTAGACAGGGAATGGGGACAGAGGGGGAGAGTGAGACTCCGGCCAGGCCCAGTGTAGACGCCCCATGGCGGAGCAGGGGGTGGGGGCAGGGAGTGCCCTGGCCAGGCCCAGCCCAGACACCCCATGGGAGCTGAGGGGGATGAGTGCCCTGGCCAGGCCCAGCCCAGACACCCCATGGGAGCTGAGGGGGATGAGTGCCCTGGCCAGGCCCAGCCCAGACACCCCATGGGGGTTGGGGGGGAGGAGTGCCCCGGCCAGGCCCAGCCCAGACACCCCATGGCAGAGGGGGAATGCCCCGGCCAGGCCCAGCATGGCGTCAACATGTGCTCACGTTGATCTGGGCTCTGCCATTGTGCCTCCTGCTGACCAAGGTGCTCCAGGCCAGAGCCATGGCTGGAGCCTTGACTCAGCCTCCCAGAGCTCCCAGCCTACGCTGGCGGGTGGGTAAAGCAGCAGGGTGCCCTGCTGGGGGGAGCTGGGCCAGGCTGGCACTGCCATGGCAGTCTGGCTTCAGCAGACTGCCATGGCAGTGGGCCCCAGGACCGTGAGGTTTTCCCCAGAACAAGCTGAACTGTGATGCCTCGAGCCTGGACAACTGCAGGCTCCCGGTTGGCAGAATGGTGGGCTCGGCTGTGAGCGGTGGAGGACGAACACCCTGCTGTGTCCAGGCCCTGGCCCAGCCCAGGAGTGGAGGGAGACACCCACCCAACCCTCCCTTCCTTCCTCCAGCCGGTGCCCCCCATGCTCACCTTTTTGATACAGGCAGAAGAGAATGAGCCCCACAAGAGAGGCTGCAATAATGGCCATAACGGAGATCAGCACTGGGGAGCGGCTGCGGCCAGGCTCTGGCAAGAGAAAAGAGAGATGGCTGCTCAGCGTAATACCCTCCGCCCCACACTGAGCCCCTCTCAATCACACCCCACCTACAGTGCCCACTGCTGGGGAGACCCCCCACAACCACCACCAGGAGCGGCAAGGTCCCCGTATCTTCATCCAAAGGGAGCCTGAAGCTCCTTGCAAACTGCATTGTGTCTGCAGGGATCAATGCATCCACTAGTGAAATGCAGACAACTCTGGGGAGGACCTGGCAGCTTTGTACAGCTGCACAGCACTGAGACGGGGACTGGAAGGAGGCAGAATGGACTCGCCCAGCTGCAGAGTGTTAGCTGTCACATGTGGTCAGGACCTCGGTTCTGTGCCACCCACAGGCAGCAGATGAAGCAGCGCCGCACGCCTTACCCAGGGTGAGTACTGGGGCAGACTGGCACAAGGTTCCCCTCGCCACAATGCTGGCTGGTCTCGGGCACCCTGGAGCTTCCCATCCAAGAAATCACCCACCTGGGATCTGCACAGCTTGTGCATGCTGACAGCTTGGCACTTACCACAAGCCACATCCAAGCGGTTTGTCCCAGGCACCTTCAGCACCAGCCCCAGTGACTCGCAGCTGCAGAGAGGGGCAGAGCTGGGTTCATACCCGGAGCCAGGAGGGCAGCAAAGCACCCTGCATGCGGGCACCGGGGAAGCATGTCACACAGGGAGGAGAGCTGCTGCTGTGAAAAAGGCCTAGAGCTGTGCGCTGGCAGTGCGCTGCAGTGCCGGGGGTCAGGGCCGGCTCCAGGAGTTTTGCTGCTCCAAGCAGCGTGCGCGCAAAAAAAAAAAAAAAAAAGACGCGATCGTGATCTGCGGCAATTCAGCGGGAGGTCCTTTGCTCCGACTGGGAGTGAGGGACCCTCCGCCGAATACCTGGACCTGCTGCTCCTCTCCGGAGTGGCCGCCCCAAGCACCTGCTTGGGAAGCTGGCGCCTGGAGCTGGCCCTGCGTGGGGTGAACAGCACAGACCAGACCCCAGGGATCTCGATGGGCAGGACCCCAAGCCCCTTCCCACAGTGTAAATCCAGAGCGAGTCCCTGGCTGCAGCTGCACTCGCACCCAGTAGCCAGGCCAGAGCTGAGAGGCGGATGTGAGGAGCTCCCTGCAGGGAGAGAGGGGCCCAGCTGGCAGCCAGTGCCCCCAACCATGGGATTGGCTCTGCCCTCCGCCTAAGTTGCAGGGAAGGGAGTGTGATGCCCTCCCTCAGGCATCTCCCCGCAGCCAGCTGCCAGCTGTGGGTGTTTGCCACTGGCCTGCTGCTGAGACAGGAAATACCTGTAGGCTGCAGCAGCTGCCCCTATGCCTGGCCCCAGGCACTCTCCTTTGGGCCCTGGGCCACAGGCACATGGAGCATGACGTGCACAACAGGCTGCCTGGGAGCCCCACAGAGCACCTCAGCAAGGTGCTACTGGTACAGGCCGTGGGATCCTGGGCTGCTCCAATGGGGCTCACAGGTAACCCCACCTCTCCAGCAGGGCGTCCAGCTCTGGGGGGCTCACTTCAACACGGAGGGTGAGCAATTGGGAAGGGTTCGGCAAAGAGCTCGGAGACTGACTCGGTGCTGGGAAACCTGCCTCCAGGAGAGCCTGCCACAGCTCTCAGGCCCTATGTGGGGTGATGTCTGCTAGCAGACCAAGGCCAGATGAGATAGATCCAGCTGCAGGGGAGCTGTAACCTGACAAACGCAGCCAGCAAACAAGGTGCAAATTTCAAGCAGAAAGTGTCAATACCCTGGGAGCAGCTTTCCGAAAGATGGGGGGACACGCAGCCCGTGGACTCTTCAATGCAAGACCAGCTGTCAGGTTCCCAAAGGTCCCCCCCAGTGGTTATGGGGGGCGACATGCAGGGGTCAGCTCTGCTTCTCCCCAGTGGTTATGGTGGGTGCCATGCAGGGGTCAGCTCAGCTTTCTCCCTCCCCCACAGTGGTTATGCAGGTGCCATGCAGGGGGTCAGCTCTGCTCCTCCCCAGTGGTTATGGGGGGTGCCATGCAGGGGTCTGCTCTGCTCCTCCCTAGTGGTTATGGAGTTGCCATGCAGAGGTCAGCTCTGCTCCCCCCCCCCAGTGGTTATGGGGGTGCTTTGCAGGGGTCAGGGTCAGGGTTAAGGTTCTTCTGGCCCTTGCGTCTCTGCTGTGCAGCCAGGGCAGCGCCAGGCTGGCAGGGGAGCTCTCCGGGGTGCATGGCCAAGGGATGGGCGCTGCAGCCTGGCTCCACTCACCCGTGTGCTGCACACTGCCTAGCTCCAGAGGTGGCGAGAACGGCAAAGGGGAGGAAGGCAGCTGTTGAGCGTGGCAGCTGAGATGACAGGATGGCTGGGGTGCTCTGCTTGCCCCTGCGCCCGCTTCCCCGCCCTGTTCTCACAGCCTGTGCCACCCCACCCAGGCCCTACCAGGGCTCATGTAACCTGCTGGTGCACCCATGTGGTGCACCCTCCCCATGCCCTCTGCAGCAGGAGCTGAGCTGGCGTGAGAAGTGTGAGCTGTGTGGCAGAGAGAAGGCTGGTGTGGGCGCAGCCTCAGCTGCCTTTGAATCAGGAGTGTCGGGTCTGTACCTTGTCCAGGGGCGGCATGGCTCAGAGGCAGAGGAGATGCTGGAGAAAGTGCCATGTTTACACGGCTCGCAGGTTGTGTCCGAAAGGTTGTCGGCTGGAATGGAGCAGAGTGGGCAATGGGCAGGTCAGTGTCATGCCAGGGGAAGGCAAGGTGGGTTGCAGGTGCCAGGCTGGAGCAGCTGAGTGATTGCAGCCTGTGCGTGTCTCCCCAGGAAGCACTGGGTGTCCATCACGAGGACAAGGCCCTGGCACCCCTTGCAGGGGAAGCCTTGGTGGGACTCTGATCGGGGGGAGGGGGGTGCGGTGTGATCCCTGGGCTGCACAGTGGTGAATCAGCTCCATTCCTGGCCCCCAGGAAGGGAGCTCTCTGGCTGGCTCGGAGCATCACCTCACCTTTCCGAGCAACTCCTTCACCTGGCCTGCAGGCCGTGATATTCAAACAGGTCTGGCAGTCGGGGCTGGAGCAGTACATGCCCTGCTGGCACTGGCACTCGGCATTGTGCTTGGCATCCCCGCGGCTCCTCGTCTCAAGGCCAGCGTCTGGGCAAAGGGGATGAGACAAACGTAGACAAGGGATCAGCACTCCAGGGAGTCGGTGCCAGCAGCACCTCCTGCCAAGCAGGTGATGAGCCTAGGATGGCAAGTGAGCAGGGGATGGGCACCAGGCTGCAAGGACCCCGGCAGCCCCTGAGCATTAGCCAGGAGGCCTGGTTTCACCCGCCAAGAATGAACGCCCCCAAAGGCACCTACTGTGATCGCAGGATTTGTGGGGGGTGCAGTGTTTCTCCCTGGTCCAGCCGGACTGGAAGTGTCTCTCCTCGCATGGCTCGCACACACTGTTCTGCGAGGCAGTGCAGTCAGACAGCAGCTTGAGTCCTGCAATACAGAGAACAGCAGGGTTTGCTGCGAGTCGGGCGGGAGTCTGTCAGAGAAGAACAAGCAATAGACCCTGCAAGAGGTACCCAGCACTGCCAGACCCAGCCTCTCCCAGCAGGAGGTGCTGGAGGGAAGAGGTAAGACTCAAAACTCCGGCTCCGCCAGGGGAGCGAGGTCGACAGTCGGGTCCTAGCCCCAGCCAGGGCTGCCCGGAGATGGGACACTGCTCCATACCTGGCTCACAGCGATTGCAGCACCTGTCATCGTGTTGATATTGCTTTGCGGTGCAGTTAAAGTCGCTGCCAGACGCCCAGTGCTGGAATAGAAGAGAGCAGTGAGCTCAGCCAGATGGGTCCGTGCTCCATGACTCACCCCATCCCCTGTTCTTCCTTGCTCCTGCATGCAGCTTGCTTAGCCTCTGCATCCCAGGCACTGCGCAGACGCTGTTCCCTGCACTCTCACCAACACCCACTTTAACCACAGACTGTTGCACAGCTGGGTTCAGCCACCTCCGCAGTGCCAGGCCTCCCTTGAAGTGGGATGCCACCAGTTCCGGTGTGGTGTCCGGGGCACAGCTCTCTCTCCTGTTTCACCTCCCAGCTAGTGAGCACGGTGCCTCTCGGCTGCTGCCAGGCCTGCAGTCGGAGCCCTGGCCAGGCAGCTGCAGCCTGTGCCAAGAGGGCAGGCCTGGGCACCACTGACAGGAACGCCTCTCCTGCCTGCCCCTGCCCACGGGCTGCCAGCTTCAACCCCTGTGGTGGGGGGCAGGGCACAGAGCAGACCCAACTGCCCCTTCCTCCCAGGTAATGGGGGGTTGAAGGGAGGAGCCTGTAGGCTCGGATCTGGGGCAGCCCTGGTGCTTCTGGGGACTTCCCAGAGTCTGCCCCAGGGGAGCCTCTTCTCCCACCTGTGACAGTGACAGAGCAAGCCCCAGCCCTGCGCCGTGGGTGGCTCACAGGGTGCAGCGGGGCTCGTGCCCGGGAGTGGCCAATGGGCGCATGCTGGCAGAGCCCTGGCTGTCCCGGGGAGCTCTCTGAGAAACAGGGGAATTGAGAAGAAAGACTCTGACATCCCATGTCGCTAGCAGCCTCCGTGTTGGGAAGGGGAACTGAAGGGGGCCCAAACCCCCAGCCTGGGCTGGGCCCCTGGTTTGCCAACTCTCCAGGATTGCCCTGGAGTCTCCAGGAATTACAAAATAATTGTTAATCAAAGATTATGTCCTGTGCTGAAACCTCCAGGAATACATCCAATCAAAATTGGCAACCCTAGCCCCTGCGTCTCTCCCCCCACCCCCAATGCCTAATTCAGGCCCACGCTGCAGGCCTGGCCCAGCCGCTCCCCACGTTTGGCGAGAGGAACCCTGGAGCCTCTGCTTGGAACCTGGCAGCCCCAGCCTGTGTTCAGCTGGTTCGGGAGCACCCCTGGTGTCTTTGCCCCACTGCATCAGGCCGGTGTTTGCTTTTGCTCCCTTGCAGGCCTGGAGCTGGTGCCTGTTGCATTCCAGGACACTCACAGCTTGTAGCCTTCCCCCAGCACCTTCTGTGTTACCCAAAGCTGCCTCCTTGGTCTGGCCAACTCTCCTGCCCCCTCAATCCAGCCCTGCCCCTCATGTCCCTATGCCACAGCTACGCGCCCTGACCGGAGCCGGGGTCCCGGAGCAGCACCAGGGCAGTGGCTGGGTGTGGGCTCAGCTCTTGCTCTGTCTCTGGTGGTTGCTCCAACCCCCTATTTCAGAAAGAAAGTGAAAGTGAAGCCAGCAGCCTGGCTAGAGGGGAGCAGGACAGCAGCCTGGCCCCAGCTCCAGCTGGGCCCTTTGGACAGGGAGTAGGGACTCCAGACCCTGCCCTCCCTCCCCAGTCCCTACTACATCCCAGTCAAAACCTGGAGCCCCTGGGGTGCCAGACAGCAGGGTGGAGTCGTGGGGGGCAGGGAAATCAAAGCAGATGAAGGGAAATTCCCAGCCACAAAAATGAGGAACCAGCAAACTGCCAGGCCAGAGCAGGAGCCTTGGCTCTCATCGATTCTGTGAGCCCAGGTTCACCACAGGCAGCTCCCCGAGCCCAGGACACGGGAGAGAGCAGGGATGGGGGATACGCGCTCCCCTCCCCTGCTCTCCCCCAGGGCCAGCTTTAAGAAGTGCGGGACCCAATTCGAATACCCAGCGGCGGTCTGGGTCTTCGGCAGCGGGTCCTTCACTCGCTCCAGGTCTTCCGCGGCACTGAAGGAACCACCGCCAAAGTGCCACCGAAGACCCGGACCGCTGCAGGGCGAGTAAAAATTAAAAAGTTAGGCACTCTCCTTTAGGGTGCGGGGCCATCTTAGGCAGGGGGCCTGATTTGGGGGACTTGGAGGAATCAGCCTAAAGCCAGCCCTTCCCTCCCCTCAAGGCTCTCTCCCCCACCCCAAGAGCAGAGCCTGTAAACACCCCTGGAGTGGGTCCCCCACACAGCTGGGTATACCCTGGCAGCCCTGGCAGCTCCTGGGCAGGGATGGAGGACGAATTGCAGGTCCTTTACAAGGAACCTGGGCAGAGCCTGGGGCCAGCAATGTAGGGCAGGATCCCACCCTGTGCACTCCCGGCACCATCGCTCATGTCGAGGGAACTGTGATTCCAGCCAGCCAGAGGGAACCCCGCATCTTGCCCGCCACATCCCAGTCTGTTGCTGGAGCTCCCTGGCCCCCTCCAGGCCGAAGAACACCCTCCTCCCATCGGACCTCGACTGGCACCAGGCTTGGCATTCGCTCTGCCAGTAAGGGCCCAGTGCCAGCGAAGGGACCAAGGGAGGGGAAGTGGTGCCAGTCCTCTCGCCGCCTAGGCAGGGGAGTTGGCTCATAGTTGGCTCAGAGCCCTGCCAAGCTCCCAGAGTACCCTATGGGAGCCGGGCTCTGCGTACCAGGGCTCTGCAGCTGGGTGCAACATCATTGACTTCCCAGGAAAAGAAACTGAAACTTACCCTGAGCAGGCAGCCCCCGAGCAGACACAACAGGCAGCCGGGCAGCATAATGCAGCTGGATCTTTGGCAAGCAAGGCAGAGCTGCTATAAACTTCTCAGCCTCAATACCCGCCCAGGAAAGGGGCTGGGCAGCCACTCCCCGAGCAGCAAAACTCCTCCCCGGCATCCACCCTCGGGGCTTGCCTGGGCCAGGACTTCCCCAAGCAGCCTGTGGCCAGGGCCCCTGGCAGGGCTGCGTGTGCAAAACAGCCAGCCTGGCGCAGCCCCCTCGCCAGAGCCAGTGCAACCTGGCCGAGCCCGCGTCCCCATGTGTCCGGTGGGGATGCTGAGAGCTGTTAACCCAAACTGCAAACCCTGTGTGTGATGGAAACCATGTCAAGCCAGGGAGAGCACCACTCCCTCCCCAGTCCCCGTGTCCCCTGGCAGCTCTTGGCTCTGTGTCAGCCTGGCCAAAGCAGTGGCTCAGCCTGTGGCACTGGGCACTCTAGGAACTTCCCAGCACAGTCTGCAGGCAGCTCCCTGCCCCAGGGCAGGCAACAGCAGGGTCCATCAGTGCCAGGGGCCACTCAGCGTTGGGGCACGCCATCACTGATGGGGGGCAGCAGAGGTCAGTGCATCTGAGACACAGGAGCACTGGGGGCCCTTGGTAACCTGCCCCTGAGGAGAGAGGGCGCAGGCTGTCTGGCCCACTCAGAGAGTGTGCGGGGGGGGGGAGAAGGGGGAGCGCAGGGCTGCCCCTTCTGCCCATGCTAGTCTTGGGCACTGGCCACAGACTGAAGAGTGAAGCTGCCAGGATGACTATGAATCATCAGCGTAATGTGGCTGTGAAAAAGGCCAATGCGAGCCTAGGATGTACCAGGCGAAGCAGTTCCAGGTGCGAGAGAGGAGTATTAATGCCATTCCACGAGGCCTGGTGAGCCCACAGGTGGAAACCCATGATCAAAAAAGATGAATTTACACTGGAGCAGGGGCAGAGCCAGAGAAGAGCGACTAGGTGCCCAGGAGACTGGAGGACCAATTTTATGAGAGAGCCTGGAAGAGCCTGGCTTGGTTAGTCTAGCAAAAAGCAGGCTATGAGTGCGCTCTGGAAACACCCTGGGGGTGACCCCAGCGAGGGTGAAGAGCTATTGAGACTAAAGAACAAGGCTGGCACAAGACTAAACAGCTAGAAACCAGCCAGGAACAAATTCCAGCTGGAAATTAGAAGATTACTGACCATCAGAAGCTGAGTTTCTGGACCAGCCTCCCAGTAGGAGTTCTGGAGGCAGTTTTACGAGGGAACGGGACCAATGTATGGTGTCCCTAGC
Source organism: Gopherus evgoodei (assembly GCF_007399415.2). NCBI lineage: Eukaryota > Metazoa > Chordata > Testudines > Testudinidae > Gopherus > Gopherus evgoodei. The sequence goes on from NC_044335.1 coordinate 650,574, forward strand.
CTCTGTTTGCCAGAAGCTGGGAATGGGCAATGGGATGGATCACTTGGTGATTCCCCGTTCTGTTCATTCCCTCTGGGGCAGCTGGCCCTGGCCACTGTTGGTAGACAGGACACTGGGCTAGACGGACCCTTGGTCTGACCCAGTACGGCCATTCTTACGTATCAGCACAATTGTACAAGGTGACTGCCTGTGATGGGCGGGAGGGCAGGTCTCGGCAGCTCTGGGCTCGTTTCGGGTTTATGTCTGATGTTCCTAAAGTTCGTGCTTCAGGGTGTCAGCCAGCCACCAGCAGGGAACTCTCATCCCCGTTGTTCTAGGAGGTTATTTTTTAATTTCCTTCCTCTGTAGCATCCAACTTGGCTCCAGCTGGAGCTGGGACATAGGGCAGGGAGGGCCGGGGCTTGGAGGTGGCACCAAACTGTCTCTCTCAGTTGCGTGGCTAGCTGGGTCTTGCTCACCTGGTCAGGGTCTCCCTTATCACCATGTGGGGTAGGGAAGGAATTTCCCCACAGGTCAGACTGGCAGGGAACTTTGTGCGGGCGGGTGTCACTTGCCAGGATTAACTGGGTTTAGCTCACTGAATTCCTTCTCACAGCAGGGCCCTCAGACATGGTGCCCCTCTCTCCCGCCTATTCTCCACCCATGCACAGAACAGTCTAGTCTCCCAGGGGCTGGGCTCCTTTGGGCTAATTCTGGTTGCTGGGTCAGTGTGCGGGTGCTAGGTGGGTGGTGTTGGTGGCCTGCGATAGGAGATCAAACTGGATGTCTGGTGGCCCCTTCTGGCCTTAGACTCTGTTCCAGGAGGTCTGTTCAGTTCCTCTTGGGCCTCTGTGCCATCAAGCCCCTCACAGACCCTCCGAGATCTGTAAATGGCCGTGCCCCGCAGCTGGGCCCCACAGAGTCAGCCTCTCTCTGCAGAAGCCAGCCCTGCAGCCATGCTCTGGTCTGTGGCTTTTCTCCCCGTGCGGCGGTGCCCTGGCTCTTGGTGAGAAGGCACCTTGGGTTAGATAGTCTGGCTCCCAGCTCGGCCTGTTTGCTGTACTCCTCTCCAGCAGCACAAGGCGGGTGGGATTCCCCAGTGTAGTGGAAACCCCACCGTACAGACCCACCATAGCTCGATCTGCACCAGCCAACCCTGCCCCTGGCATGTTAGGGGCATAGCCAGAGCACAGCTGCACTCCAGCAGCTCCAGCTGGCAAACCAGCCGTAGGGAGCCACTGCCAGTCAGCCCTGAGGCTGCTACTCAGGCTTGCTGGGGATTGTGAGGGACCCACTGCTGAACCCAAACCAGGTCATTGCCTTCAGCTGAGGCAGCTCATGAACTTGGTCTCCTGATGGGCTGCAGACTGCAGCTGCCCTGGCTCCCTGAGCCTGTACCATGCCTGCAGCTGAGTTTCTAGGCCCATTTTCTGCTCTCAGCTGCCTGCTGCTCCTGCCTCTGTGGTTGTGGTCTCTGCTCCTTGGCCCAGTTCTTGTCTCCAGGGTTTTGGCTCTGGCACACTCCCTAGAATTGGTATTTGGCTTCTGGCCCCCATCTCCGGCTTGCTCCCAGGACTTGGTAACTTGGCTCCTGACTCAGGCTGCTAGGCCTGGTCACCCTGTTACAACCATTGGGCCAGCTGCCCATCCTGACCATTAGGCAAGGCTGCCCACAGCCTGGGCCTTAGCAGGATAAAGTCCCCTTAGCCAGTCCCTCCTCAGCTATCCCAGTGGAGGGTTCCATCCTGTATTGCAGATGTGACTGTCCCAGAGCTGCCATGGGCAGGCCATTGTCTCTCCGCTCCAGGACTGATGCTCCTTGCAACCATCCCATACTGGTGCTGGTCTGCTTCGCTGCCATACTGTGACGAAGTGGGGCTGTTCTTAATGTTTCCTCTGAATACTGGGGGGGGGCCTCAGTTTCTGGCCGACCCTCTGTCCCCTGGCAACTAATGGCCAGGCCCTTCCCCCCTGCAAGGGGATGCTAAAGGTGTGGGAGAACAAAGGGATCAGGTGACCTCCTGGCCCGGGAAAGAGACAAAGGCCAGAGAGGAGGGGCTGGAGGGGGTTTCAGTTTGGGGCTGGCTGGGGACGGGAAGTGAGGGCAGATGGGGTGGTCTGCCTCGCTGGGCCCTAGAATGGACCTGGCTGAGGGGTCCGGTTCTCTGTATCTACAAGCTCTGTTTTAGATTGTTCCTGTCATCGAATAAACCTCTGTTTTACTGGCTGGCTGAGAGTCACGTCTGACTGCAAAGTGGGGGTGCAGAACCCGGTGGCTTCCCCAGGACCCCGCTGGGGTGGACTCGCTGGGGAAAGCGCACGGAGGGGCAGAGGATGCTGAATGCTCCAAGGTCAGACCCAGGAGGTGAAGCCGTGTGAGCTTCTTGCCCTGAACACGTCTGCTCCAAGGGAGAGGAGGCTCCCCAAAGTCCTGACTGGCTTGGTGGGGAGCAGTTCTAGACCATCGCCTGGGAACTCTGTGACACATACCCACTCTGCAGCTGTGCCTGTCCCCATCCTGCATGGTTGGGATTGGATTAATTGGGTTCCCTGGACTGTCTCTCTAGGCTCTCCAGGGCCCTTAGGATCATTCATCTCCAGTCACAGGGATTTGTGACTCCCTCCAGGTTCCTATCAGCTGTGTAAGTCATCTGCAGGTCCCGCCCACCTCTCCAGGCCAGAAGGAGCCTGAGCAATTCTGGGAAATCCAGCCCCTGCCAATAGGCTGGTATCCTGGGGCCCACATGCAGGAGGGATGTTTGTGATTTTCCTGCTAACTCAGCCTGGAAGCAGAAGCTCGAGGTTTCAGTTCAGTTTCTTGCTGTGAGTTTCAGTAATTCCCATCTGAGATTACGCTGTGAAGACGAAAAGGAGACCCCCATGAGGGCACAATATCCGCCTACAGGGCCCCCCTGACAAGGGGATAGTGTCTGCCCAGAGGACCCCCTCTCCCCAAAGAGGGCAGTATCTGCTTTCAAGGGCCATGAACACAGAAAGAGGGGAGGACAGAGAATCCAGCAGCTCATGGTGAGTGAGGGAGACTCCCGCGCTGCCTCCCGCTTGGAGAAATTCCCAGGTGATGTGGCGAGGGCCCTGTGGGTTCCAGACTCTTCTGCTTTCTGCAGAGGAGAATGTCACAGGGAGTTCCTGTTGCTTTGTGCATTTCCCACTGCACTTTCATTGTAGAGAGGAAACGCTGGTAACAAAGGAGAAGCTCAGGCAAAAGTTTATGCCTCAATGCCCATATAAGAATACTCAGAACACAGACCAAGGTTACAGGGAGCTGTCTGGCCTGTAACTGCGCCGGTGCAGCATTGCCCCTCCCCTCCTGTGTGCCCACAGCTGCGCCAGTGCAGCATGCCCCGACCCTCCCGTGTGCCTGCGGCTGCGCCGGTGCAGCGTGACCCCCTCCTGTGTGCCCGCAGCTGCGCCGGTGCAGCATGCCCCGACCCTCCCGTATGCCCGCGGCTGCACCGGTGCAGCATGCCCCAACTCTCTCGTGTGCCTGCGGCTGCGCCTGTGCAGCATGACCCCCTCCTGTGTGCCTGCGGCTACGCCAGTGCAGCGTGACCCCCTCCTGTGTGCCCGTGGCTGCGCCAGTGCAGCATGCCCTGACCCTCCCGTGTGCCTGTGGCTGCGCTGGTGCAGCGTGACCCCCTCCTGTGTGCCCGTGGCTGTGCCGGTGCAGCGTGACCCTCTCCTGTGTGCCCGCGGCTGCGCTGGTGCAGGGTGCCCCCTCCTGTGTGCCCGCGGCTGCGCCGGTGCAGCATTGTCCCTCCCCTCCTGTGTGCCCGCAGCTGCACCAGTGCAGCATGCCCCGACCCTCCCGTGTGCCTGCGGCTGTGCCAGTGCAGCGTGACCCCCTCCTGTGTGCCTGTGGCTGTGCCGGTGCAGCGTGACCCCCTCCTGTGTGCCCATGGCTGTGCCGGTGCAGCATGTCCCTCCCCTCCCGTGTGCCCGCGGCTGCGCCTGTGCAGCCTGACCCCCTCCTGTATGCCCGCAGCTGCGCCAGTGCAGGGTGCCCCCCTCCTGTGTGTGCGCGGCTGCGCTGGTGCTGAGGACGAGTCCCAGGGCTCACATGTGACATGAGTGGTGCCTAGGCCTCATGCTGCTCTGCGTGCATTCAGCATGGCTCACTGGGCTCTGCGGAGGCATAAAGCCAGTGCCCCCCACCACCCCACCCAGCCGCTGCTCCTCTAGTGCTCTCCTTTGCAGAGCTGGCCAGGGAGAGGAAGTCGAATCGTTCTGGCTGTTGTGGGCAGTGGCAGGGAGCCACGTGACTGGATACCCAGCCCATCCTCTGCCGTCATTTCCCAAAAGTGACTCTTGCTCACCAAATATAAACTGCCCCAGGGGAGATCTCTTGAGAGCCATCATGCAAACGGCAGTCGGGAGGAAGGGGATTTCTGGGCTCAATGCCCTGGCCTTGGAAATCCCCTCCGGCAGCCCCACGCTCACTGCTTGGGCCTCATGTTATGTGTCTGCTCTGTGTAGCTCAGGGAGCTGAGACCCCTCACACCAGGGCTCTCATCCTTCAGTGCCTGTAATCTCCCAGCACACGCTCCTCCCAGCCTCTGAATCCCAGACACCAATTACCATCAAGGCAGTAAATAGCTTTAGAACTTAAAGCCTATTCTAATAACCTCAGGCCCTGGATCAGGGCCCTCCTGGAGCTGACAGCAGGCACTTCTAGACCAGGCCACTTTGAGCCAAAACTGCAGAGGAGCTCTCAAACTAGGGCAGAGCTCTGCTTATTTTGTCATTGTCTCCTCTCTTGTTCCTGGGAACACCTCGGCTGGGGAAGGGGCTGGGGCTGACTGGCTTTGCCTGGCGGTGGCGTGAGGGGAAGGTGTCAGGTCTGGGCACATGGGATCATGAAAAGGTTCAAACCTGCTACAGTGTTTATTCATTTACCCATGTGACAAAGCTGCCATGGGTAAGCAAGGGAATGGTCCCACGATTGTGGGGAACATTCCTAGCGTATGCATGACCCCGGTGAAATGGGCTAGCGAATGAATCTGAGTCCTCGCACCCACTGCCTTCGCCTGCCCTCGAGGATTCCCCTTCCTCTCTCCTCGTAACCCTGACACGGCTGGGCCCAGGATTCCTTGTTGTGGTCACTTAGGGCAAAGACTAGGGTGTCCCCACTCTGGGGTGGTCTCTCCACACTGGAGGAGTCCCTGACCCCACTGATCATTACACACAGTTCAAAGCAAATACAATGTATTAAACAGCAACCAATTAAAAAAAAAAGAAGGAAAAAATGGGAAAGGTTAAAGGAAAACCCGTCACCCCGCTCTGTGGCATGGGGCCATCACAAGCAGTGTCTCTGGAGGACAAGGAGAGTTCAGTCTGTTCCTCACACATCCCAGGCCTCCTTCTCAGGCCCTGGCTGTGCTGCAGGGATGCTGCAGGTCAGACACTTGCTCTGGCGGTGGCCACACATCCTCAGGCTTTATGTAAGGGGACTATTGCCTCCTTATTAACATTCAGGGGGGGTGTTTGGTTGGCGGCTCCCAGCACTAAAAGGGGAGGGGTCGATGGGAAATCAGGACCCTGAGACTGACAGTCCCCAGGAACAATGGCGAGAGGCCAATGCCCCAGGTCAGCCTGATTGACAGGGCAGGCAGGCTAATCAAGGAGTCAGGAGGCCAGGGAGGGTCCCCTCCTCCCTGTGAGCTGTAATTGCCTGGGTCAGACGGAGTGGGGCCGAGCTAAGGAGAGAGCAGGGGCCCGAGCTAAGCTACTGGGAGCAGAGCTGCAGCCCCAAAGCCAGAGCACAGCCCAGCGCGCAGACCTGTCCTGGGAGCAGAGCCGCAGCCCCAAAGCCAGAGCGCAGCCCAGGGCGCAGACCTGTCCTGGGAGCAGAACAGCATCCCAAAGCCAGAGCGCAGCCCAGGGCGCAGACCTGTCCTGGGAGCAGAGCCGCAGCCCCAAAGCCAGAGCGCAGCCCAGGGCGCAGACCTGTCCTGGGAGCAGAACTGCACCCCAAAGCCAGAGCGCAGCCCAGGGCGCAGACCTGTCCTGGGAGCAGAGCTGCAGCCCCAAAGCCAGACCACAGCCCAGCGCGCAGACCTGTCCTGGGAGCAGAGCCGCAGCCCCAAAGCCAGACCACAGCCCAGAGCGCAGACCTGTCCTGGGAGCAGAGCCGCAGCCCCAAAGCCAGAGCGCAGCCCAGGGCGCAGACCTGTCCTGGGAGCAGAACCGCACCCCAAAGCCAGAGCGCAGCCCAGGGCGCAGACCTGTCCTGGGAGCAGAACCGCACCCCAAAGCCAGAGCGCAGCCCAGGGCGCAGACCTGTCCTGGGAGCAGAACAGCACCCCAAAGCCAGAGCGCAGCCCAGGGCGCAGACCTGTCCTGGGAGCAAAGCCGCAGCCCCAAAGCCAGAGCGCAGCCCAGGGCGCAGACCTGTCCTGGGAGCAGAGCCGCAGCCCCAAAGCCAGAGCGCAGCCCAGGGCGCAGACCTGTCCTGGGAGCAGAACAGCATCCCAAAGCCAGAGCGCAGCCCAGGGCGCAGACCTGTCCTGGGAGCAGAGCCGCAGCCCCAAAGTCAGAGCACAGCCCAGGGCGCAGACCTGTCCTGGGAGCACAGCTGCAGCCCCAAAGCCAGAGCGCAGCCCAGGGCGCAGACCTGTCCTGGGAGCAGAACCGCACCCCAAAGCCAGAGCGCAGCCCAGGGCGCAGACCTGTCCTGGGAGCAGAACCGCACCCCAAAGCCAGAGCGCAGCCCAGGGCGCAGACCTGTCCTGGGAGCAGAACAGCACCCCAAAGCCAGAGCGCAGCCCAGGGCGCAGAACTGTCCTGGGAGCAGAACAGCACCCCAAAGCCAGAGCGCAGCCCAGGGCGCAGACCTGTCCTGGGAGCAGAGCCGCAGCCCCAAAGCCAGAGCGCAGCCCAGGGCGCAGACCTGTCCTGGGAGCAGAGCCGCAGCCCCAAAGCCAGAGCGCAGCCCAGGGCGCAGACCTGTCCTGGGAGCAGAACTGCACCCCAAAGCCAGAGCGCAGCCCAGGGCGCAGACCTGTCCTGGGAGCAGAGCCGCAGCCCCAAAGCCAGAGCGCAGCCCAGGGCGCAGACCTGTCCTGAGAGCAGAACTGCACCCCAAAGCCAGAGCGCAGCCCAGGGCGCAGACCTGTCCTGGGAGCACAGCTGCAGCCCCAAAGCCAGAGCGCAGCCCAGGGCGCAGACCTGTCCTGGGAGCAGAACCGCACCCCAAAGCCAGAGCACAACCCAGGGCGCAGACCTGTCCTGGGAGCAGAGCCGCAGCCCCAAAGCCAGAGCGCAGCCCAGGGCGCAGACCTGTCCTGAGAGCAGAACCGCAGCCCCAAAGCCAGAGCGCAGCCCAGGGCGCAGACCTGTCCTGGGAGCAGAGCCGCAGCCCCAAAGCCAGAGCGCAGCCCAGGGCGCAGACCTGTCCTGGGAGCAGAACTGCACCCCAAAGCCAGAGCGCAGCCCAGGGCGCAGACCTGTCCTGGGAGCAGAGCCGCAGCCCCAAAGCCAGAGCGCAGCCCAGGGCGCAGACCTGTCCTGGGAGCAGAACTGCATCCCAAAGCCAGAGCGCAGCCCAGGGCGCAGACCTGTCCTGGGAGCAGAACAGCACCCCAAAGCCAGAGCGCAGCCCAGGGCGCAGACCTGTCCTGAGAGCAGAACTGCACCCCAAAGCCAGAGCGCAGCCCAGGGCGCAGACCTGTCCTGGGAGCAGAACTGCATCCCAAAGCCAGAGCGCAGCCCAGGGCGCAGACCTGTCCTGGGAGCAGAGCCGCAGCCCCAAAGCCAGAGCGCAGCCCAGGGCGCAGACCTGTCCTGGGAGCAGAGCCGCAGCCCCAAAGCCAGAGCACAGCCCAGGGCGCAGACCTGTCCTGGGAGCAGAACAGCACCCCAAAGCCAGAGCGCAGCCCAGGGCGCAGACCTGTCCTGAGAGCAGAACTGCACCCCAAAGCCAGAGCGCAGCCCAGGGTGCAGACCTGTCCTGGGAGCACAGCTGCAGCCCCAAAGCCAGAGCGCAGCCCAGGGCACAGACCTGTCCTGGGAGCAGAACCGCACCCCAAAGCCAGAGCACAACCCAGGGCGCAGACCTGTCCTGGGAGCAGAACCGCACCCCAAAGCCAGAGCACAACCCAGGGCGCAGACCTGTCCTGGGAGCAGAGCCGCAGCCCCAAAGCCAGAGCGCAGCCCAGGGCGCAGACCTGTCCTGGGAGCAGAGCCGCAGCCCCAAAGCCAGAGCACAGCCCAGGGCGCAGACCTGTCCTGGGAGCAGAACAGCACCCCAAAGCCAGAGCGCAGCCCAGGGCGCAGACCTGTCCTGAGAGCAGAACTGCACCCCAAAGCCAGAGCGCAGCCCAGGGTGCAGACCTGTCCTGGGAGCACAGCTGCAGCCCCAAAGCCAGAGCGCAGCCCAGGGCGCAGACCTGTCCTGGGAGCAGAACCGCACCCCAAAGCCAGAGCACAACCCAATGGCGCAGACCTGTCCTGGGAGCAGAACCGCACCCCAAAGCCAGAGCGCAGCCCAGGGCGCAGACCTGTCCTGGGAGCAGAACAGCATCCCAAAGCCAGAGCGCAGCCCAGGGCGCAGACCTGTCCTGGGAGCAGAACAGCACCCCAAAGCCAGAGCGCAGCCCAGGGCGCAGACCTGTCCTGAGAGCAGAGCCTGCAGCCCCAAAGCCAGAGCGCAGCCCAGGGCGCAGACCTGTCCTGGGAGCAGAACTGCATCCCAAAGCCAGAGCGCAGCCCAGGGCGCAGACCTGTCCTGGGAGCAGAACAGCACCCCAAAGCCAGAGCGCAGCCCAGGGCGCAGACCTGTCCTGAGAGCAGAACTGCACCCCAAAGCCAGAGCGCAGCCCAGGGTGCAGACCTGTCCTGGGAGCACAGCTGCAGCCCCAAAGCCAGAGCGCAGCCCAGGGCGCAGACCTGTCCTGGGAGCAGAACCGCACCCCAAAGCCAGAGCACAACCCAGGGCGCAGACCTGTCCTGGGAGCAGAACCGCACCCCAAAGCCAGAGCGCAGCCCAGGGCGCAGACCTGCCGTGGGATCAGAGCCTCAGCAACTGGAGCCAGAGAGGCCGGAGAAGCAGCCCAGGGAGCTCAAGGCAGAGGAGCAACAGCAGCCGTGCTGAGGCAGTGTGGGGCTGGGGCTGGGGCTGGGGCTGGGGCTGGGGCTGGGGCTGGAGCAGTCCGGAGCTGGGCGCAGTGAGCAGCTGGGGAGAGCAAGGGGGGACCTTGCGCAGGGAGATGCCTCAGCCAAGAGGCCCTGCAGGCCAGACTTGGGGGGATCGTAACCCTGACAGGGCGGCGGTGACGCTGGGGAGAAGGGTCCTGCCACCCAGAGCCTGAGAGCATCTGGTCACCACCAGAGCAAGTGTCCAACCCACAGCATCCCTGCAGCACAGCCAGGGCTGAGAAGGAGGCCTGGGACCTACAGGGAACGGACTGTGACCTGCCCTGACATTCCAGAGACACTGTTTGTGATGGTCCCTGCCGCAGAGCAGGGTGACATGTTTCCTTTAACCTTTCCCATTTTTTTAATTCTTTTTTTAATTAATTGTTAATGAAACAACTTGTATTTGCTTTAAATTGTATGAAGTGATCAGTGGGTCAGGGAAGTGCGCAGTGCAAAGAGAGTACCCCGGAGTGGGGGCACCCTAGCCCCTGTCCTGGGTGACCACAGCAGGGTTGGAGGTTGAGCCCCCCAGGAATCCTGGGCCCAGCCTTGTTGGGGTTACGAGGACTCTGCCAGACAGGAGAGTGGAAAGGGAGTCCTCATGGGCAGGGAGGCCTCTGGGTAAAGGAAGTGGGAGCAAGGACTCAGATCCTTTTGCTAGCCCACTTCATCGGGGTAGTGCAAAAGCCAGGAAAGTACCCCACAATAGTGGGACCATTCCCCCGCTTACATTTAGGTGGCAGGACTCATCTTTGCAGTATCAACCCCCACTCCCACCCCCAGTTGGGGTTACGATCCCCCTCCAAGTCTGGCCTGCAAGGCATCTTGGCTGGGGATATCTCCCTGCACTGGGCCCACTGCCCAGGGTCCCCCTCGCTCTCTCCAGCTGCTCACTGCACCCAGCTCTGGGGGCTCCAGCTCCACTCTGCCATAGCGCTGCTGCTGCTCTGCCTCCAGCTCCCTGGGCTTCTCTGGCTCCGGTTGCTGCGGCTCTGCTCCCAGCACAGGTCTGCTCTCTGGGCTGCTTCTGTGGCTCTGCTCCCAGCACTGACCTGCTCCCTGGGCTAGCCAACCAAAAAAAAATCCACTGTTTTAGTAAGGGGCCAAAAGTCCCTTTACATAGGGTTACCGACTGTCCCGCACAGCTTCCATAAAGGAGGCGCATTGTCTCACACAACATTATCACAACTCTCATGAGAGCTGGTTGGTCTTTTCCTAAAAGCCCCAGCTCCTGGAGTCAGGTGATGGTGGCAGAATCTCTGCTTCCATTTACAATAAAGGAACTTATCCTGACCATCCTGTTCGCTTAGTAAAGCTTGAAAATAGGCCCCTGAAAGGCTCTTGCACCAGGCACCAAAGAAAAAGGACCCAGCAAGTTTTAGTTTGAAGCTAGTCTCATGACTGTTTGGAGCCTGGCTCATGATGCTCGAATCCCTTGGGAGTGATGCTGCTGCCAAATGCAGACTGAGGTCCTGACTCTGGGCAGATCTGGGGTAAGGGTGGCTTTTAGCCGCATCTGCACATTTTGGATTGCTGTAGGGCTGGCGTAGCACTAGGAGGATGTTAGCCCTGTGGACAATCTTAGCCTTAGAGACTCTCCCACCTCCCCCTCTTTCCTCAGCACACCCCTGTGTGTCCATTTGCGCTAGGCTGCTCCTACCCCCAGAGCAACATGAAGAGCTGTGACGTTATTGATATAATCTGGGACCACATAGAACATGGTTGCAACCAAGGTCCTGTAGTGGCACCAAATCTTACGTAAAGGGGGTCATATAAGGTGTCTAAGACCAGGTTATGGGTTGCTGGTTATGATTATGCTGTCTGTCTGTATGTATAATTTTGTAGTTGAAGTTATGAGTATTGGCATTATACTGTTTGTTTTTCAAATTTGTGCTGTGTTTCTGGGTGACACCCTAGACAAATTGGTGTTAGCTCTGCCCAGCCTGCTTGATGGCCCATTAAGGACCATCAGCTACATAAGTGACCCATCGAGAGAAGGCAGATACACCTTGTAACTCGGCAAAGTATGCAGGGGCTTGCCCATGTGACTCCAGACTCCATTTTGCTGTAATTTTTCACAGTAAGGACAAAGAAGTGTTCTTACACCTGGAAAAAAACTATAAAAGTCTGATGCCTCATCTCCATCTTGTCTTCAGTCCTGCTTCATACCTCTGGAGGGACTTTGCTACAAACTGAAGCTCTGCAGAAAGGACTGATGACCCATCCTAGCGGGGGATATACTACAGAGACTTGATTTAAACCTGCAGTTTACTCCATCACTGCTACAAGCCTGAACTAAGAACCTTGCCATCACTGTATGGAATTGATTCCATTTAACCAATTCTAGCTCTCATCGCTATCTTTTTCCTTTTATGAATAAACCTTTAGATTTTAGATTCTAAAGGATTGGCAACAGCCTGATTTGTGGGTAAGATCTGATGTGTATATTGATCTGGGTCTGGGGCTTGATTCTTTGGGATCGAGAGAACTTTTTTCTTTTATTGGGGTGTTGGTTTTCATAACCATTCATCCCAAGCACGAGTGGCACTGGTGGTGATACTGGGAGACTGGAGTGTCTAAGGAAATTGCTTGTGTGACTTGTGGTTAGCCAGTGGGTGAAACCAAAGTCCTCTTTGTCTGGCTGGTTTGGTTTGCCTGAGAGGTTGAAAACCCCCAGCCTTGGGCTGTAACTACCCTGTTTAAGCAATTGGTCCTGAATTGGCATGCTCAGTAGGGTCCCACCAGAACCGCATCGTCACAAGGGCCTGCAGCAGGGGCCGAGATTCCCAGGTAAGGACGCTAGGCAAGTACCTGGCTGCCCATGCTGGTTCCAGCTCTGAAGATTTAGGGTCTTGTGGTACCATCTAGTGGCCACTGGAAGTTTCAGCTGCTCCACCTCTGTCTCACAAACCCGCTTGCTTTGTATTTGCTTTGAAAACTTCAGTGTAGCTCTGTCAGCAAAACCAGGAGAAAAACTCATTTGCCCCCATTCTGATGGGAACAGGCCACTGGGTTCTCACTTCCCTGAAAACAGAAATCCGCATTCAGCGAGTCTCTGGCTAATGCAATGGTGTGGCTTATTGTTAAGACTACATTTTAGTCAGATATTTTTAACAAAAGGTCATGGGCAGTAAACAAAAAATCCGGGCCCGTGACCTGTCCATGACTTGTACTATACACCCCTCACTTGCCCACTCCACATCTGCCATAGACGTAGCACAGGGGTCGATGCAGTGACAGTGGACACTGCCTTGCTGACCTCGACTGTTGCTGCCTTGCAGAAGCCGGCCCACAGTGCCCCACACTGACAGTTAAATCGGTGCAAGCGCTCCTGATGAGGAGGTGCAACGGCAACACAAGGAGTGTAGCAGTTTAGTGACTGCGGTGGCTGTAAATCAACGTACTCTAGGTCAACTTAATTTTTTAGTACAGACTTGCCCAAGGTGTCACAGCTAAATACAAGCTGGAAGAGATTGTTTAGCAGAAGTAGTTAACACATATTCTAGTGTAAGGGATCATGCAAAGTGAAGTGGTCTGTCAATACCCCTGCAGTCATAGGACAAAAAAGGGGTTTAGTGAGTTACAGATTGTCATAATAAGCCATAAATCCAGTGTCTTTCCTGAGACCGTGATTCTGAGTGTCAAGCAAAGTCATGAATTTAAGCTCCCAGACACGTCTTTTCAAGGTGTTGTGCAGGTTTTCGCTGAGGACAAGGACTGAGAGGACAGATATGGAGTGATCACATTGTGAAAAGTGTTTGCTCACAGGTGTTAGGGTGTTTTGGTCCAACAGAAGTTAGATCAGTAAAAGATATGACCTCACTCACCTAGTCTCTCTAATATCCTGGGACCAACTTGGCTACCACAACACTGCAAACAACATAGAAAGCTTGACTGCAGTCTGGAAATACCTGCAGAGTGTGAACTTGACCTTTAAGGTGCATAGGGTATCACTGAGGAGTAATGGGATGAAATTAAGAGCAGGGAGCCCTTCTGCCCCGTTTTGGAGATTACCCAAGGGGCACAGGCTGAATAACTACCACCCTGCTCACAGTGTGAGGGAGCCTTGTCTGTGCCCACGTGGGGAAACTCATCCAAAGCTACCGGCTGCTGGCAACACAACTGCCCCACTCCAGGCTCAGCATGTCCACTCTTGCCCTCTGCAGGCTAACAATTTGCAGACCCAAACCCTTCGGTTCCTAGAGTGAGGTCGTGGACCAGAAAGAACTTGTGGCTAAATCTGGGCACTAAGTATCCCCCCAGAGTTCTGCTCTGGCTCCAGGGCAAAGGACCCTTCAACCTGTCTGGACACCCCCGTGTGTTCCACACGAGTGCACAGGTGTTAACCTGTGGACACCCACAGTGCGCACAGATTTACTGCCTCTGTGGCAGCAGCACTCCAAGTTCGCTAGCTTCACCTTAGTTCACTGCACTCCTTAGCACGCAGCACTTAGGGCAAGTCTCTGTTTTAATGAAGATGCTCTATGCCGATGGGAGAAAGCTCTCCTGCCAGCATAGTTAATCCATCTCTCCAAGAAGAGGTAGCTATGTTGACAGGAGAAGCTCTTCCAGGCCGGTGATGTAGTGCTGTCTACACCAGGGGTTAAGGCAGTATAACTGCGTCACCATGGCCAGGAGAGGGGGAGGGGCAGGTTGGGGGCACAGGGGGGGTGCTGTGGGCATGGTCCTGGAGGGAAGGGGAGACTGGGGGTGGAGTGGGGGTGCTGTGCGCAGGGCCCTTGGCGGGGAGGGGCAGGCTGGGGGCGGAGTGGGGGTGCTGTTGGCATGGCCCTGGGGGGGACGAGGGGACTGGGGGCAGAGTGGGGGTGCTGTGGGCAGGGCCTTGGCAGGAAGGGGCAGACTGGGTGCAGAGTGAGGGTGCTGTGGGCATAGTCCTGGGGGGAGGAGGAGACTGGGGGCGGAGTGGGGGTGCTGTGGGCATGGCCCTTGGCGGGGAGAGGCAGGCTGGGGGTGGAGTGGGGGTGCTGTGGGCATGACCCTGGGGGGGAGGGGGAGACTGGGGGTGGAGTGGGGGTGCTCTGGGCATGGCCCTGGGGGGGAGGGGCAGGGGGAGACTGGGGGTGGAGTGGGGATGCTGTGTGCATGGCCCTGGGGGGAGGGAAGGGGCAGGCTGGGGGCGGAGTGCGGTGCTGGGGGCGTGGCCGGGGAGGGTCGGGGCAGGCTGGGGGTGGAGTGAGGGTGCTGTGGGCATAGTCCTGGGGGGAGGAGGAGACTGGGGGTGGAGTGGGGGTGCTCTGGGCATGGCCCTGGGGGGGAGGGGCAGGCTGGGGGTGGAGTGGGGGTGCTCTAGGCATGGCCCGGGGGGGGGAGGGGGAGACTGGGGGTGGAGTGGGGGTGCTGTGGGCATGGCCCTGGGGGGGAGGGGGAGACTGGGGGTGGTGTGGGGGTGCTGTGGGCATGGCCCTGGGGGGAGGGGGAGACTGGGGGCGGAGTGGGGGTGCTCTGGGCATGGCCCTGGGGGGGGAGGGCAGGGGGAGACTGGGGGCGGAGTGGGGGTGCTCTGGGCATGGCCCTGGGGGGGGAGGGGAGGGGCGGGGCGGGGCAGGCTGGGGGCGGAGTGGGGGTGCTGGGGGCGTGGCCGGGGAGGGGCGGGGCGGGGCAGCGTGGGGGCGGAGTGGGGGTGCTGGGGGCGTGGCCGGGGAGGGGCGGGGCGGGGCAGGGTGGGGGCGGAGTGGGGGTGCTGGGGGCGTGGCCGGGGAGGGGCGGGGCGGGGCAGGGTGGGGGCGGAGTGGGGGTGCTGGGGGCGTGGCCGGGGAGGGGCGGGGCGGGGCAGGGTGGGGGCGGAGTGGGGGTGCTGGGGGCGTGGCCGGGGGGGGCGGGGCAGGGTGGGGGTGCTGCAGCAGCCCCACGTGGACGGAGCACAGCGTGCGGACTACAGGTCCCCCCAGCATGCACCGGGGCTCCCCGACGGCTGGGGTTGTCGCGTTGCATGCTGGGAGCCTGAGCGGGTGGCCATTTCATTGCTGCCCCCACAACCTTCCCTCCGCTGTCATGGCGGAAGCGGCACGTGACTGTCTCTGGGGCCTGCCGTAAATCGCGGGGCTGTCGCAGCGCCCCCCCCCCTTCCGGCACGGCAGCGCAGCGCCTCGCCTCGCCGTGCGGCACAGTGGCGGTTGGGCGGGTCGGTTGGCGCCTTTGTCCTCGCGGCGGAGCTGAGCGGCGGCCTGAGGCGGAGAGCGGACTCCGGAGCGGCGGTAAGTGCAGCGGGTGGGGAGAGGCGCTGGGCGGCCCCGGGGCCTCCGCTCCCTGCGAGCCTGGGCGGCGGCGCCCCGGGCCTGGCGAAGGCCCGGCCGCCTGCTCGGGCTGGGGGCGGCTCGCCGGGCTGCCGCGTGGCCGGGCCGGGCCGGGCCTGCTGCCGGAGGACCGGACCCCGCCCGCTCGGGGGAAAGGTCCGGGCTCGCCGGGGAGCGGCGGCGGAACTTCGCCGAGTGGAGCCCTGCGCGGCCGAGTGTCCCGCGGAGACGGGCCGGGAGCCGGAAGACGCGGAGCCGCCCCCGTCCCCTCTTGCCCTGGAGATGGATCGCGATGAGACGCCTGTGTACGCGCCGGTGAAGAGCTGAATAAAAACCCGTGTTTAAAATAAACCTCTGGGGACCCGTGTGGACTTTTCTTGGCTTCCTGCACTGCTAACCCCCCCCCCCCCCCCCCGCTGGTGTAAGACGGGTCAGGTGTGGTCGAGCTTTTCATACACCCCGATTTGGGAAACGTTTCAGGATCAACGCGCTGCATCTTGTAATCACATGTGTTTGCTCCTGAATCCCCTCGCGGACAGGGACAGGTTTAGTAGCAAATAGGGAAACTTTTTCTAGCAAATAAAAAGTGTCCAATTAATTGCTGTGGCATTTGTTTTTACTTTAAAAAAGGTTTCTAGTTTACCGTGGGAGGGGGAAAGACTGCCATATGCAGACTGAACGTGATTAGTATTATGAATTTTTCCTGGAGGCATGGTTATCAGTCGCTTTAATACAATTGAGTTAGGTGTTTTTCCAGTTGCATTAAACTCTTCCCATCAAGACGTGTCCTTAGCATGCATTACCTCTGCTCCTCAGAGCTTTGCAAAGCAGCAGGAATCAAATACACTTTTCGGTGGACACCAGTGAAAGTGTCAAGTTTGTGTCTTACACTGTGCTGCTTGGAAAAGCCATGAGCAGGAGCACAGCCAAAGACACTGACATTATTCACAGATGAGGAGGGCACCAAAAAGGGTGTAGGAAGGGATAGACTCTGGCTGTGTCTACCCTAGAGACCTTACAGTGACACAACTGTATTGCTGTAGCTGCACCACTGTAAGGTCTCCTGTGTAGCCTCTCTATGCGGACGGGAGAGTGTCTCCACCAACATAGTACTGTTTACACCGGCACTTCTGTCGGTGCAACTTATGTCAGGCAGGGGTCTGCTGTTTTCACATCCCTGAAGGGCATAAGTTTTACTGACAGAAGTGCAAGTGTAGATATAGCCTAACAGAGACTTTCTCACCAATCCTTGCAAGAGCCAGGAGGCTTTGGATAGGCGACCCCTCCTGGTGGTTAATTGGATGGAACTTCAGATTTAAGATCCCTACTAGTTTAAGCCTCATACAAAACATGGAGCCCCTAGCAAGGTCTGGGGGTGGCACTTCCTTAGCAAATACAGAACTCTTTTCCCACATTTGTGACAGTTAAAAAGATGGTGAAGGATGAGCTGGACTTCTTGCCATGGTATTAGCCTGCCCTGAGGTCACCATCACTATTAGCTAGAGGTAGCCATGAAAGTTATGGTCCTGTAGCCAGTTAGTATCTAGTAATTTTTTGTAGCTGGGCTTTTACAAACTTGCATATGTTATTTCAGTGATACAGAATATGGTATCATATCCAACTTCCTTCTCTGTCACTAGGCCAAAAAGTACGAACATGCTTGTGAAATGCTGAACCCTTAGTTTTGTAAACAGATTAGAGAGATTTGCCATTTCTAACATTTACTGCTTTTTGTCTAAAGGCAGGAGCAAAAAAGGGGGGAGAGGAAGGTATGGTGTGTTTACTCATCCCGCCAGTAGAACAGAAACAGCTGAGTACAGTGCTCTAGGACAGGGTTTCTCAAATAGGGGTTGCCGCTTGTGTAGGATAAGCCGCTGGCAGGCTGGGCCGGTGTGTTTACTTGCCTCGGAACAGTGATACGTAGCCAGTGGGAGCCGCGATCGGCTGGACCTGCAGACGGGCAGGTAAACACACTGGTCAGGCCTGCCAGGGGCTTTCCCTACACAAGCGGCGATCCCTGTATGAGAAACCCTGCTCTAGGAGAGTGAAATTCTCCCATTCAGCTTTCTTCCTACTTGCTCTCTTCCTTCTCCTTTGGCTTGTCTGACCCAAAGCCATCTGTCTGGAGGAAGAGCTGCTTTTCCTAGGACAGAATCAAATTTCTGCTATTTACTTTCTGCCAGTACATCATAGACAAGTTTCCACTCTCTAGCAGAGGACTGGATTCAGTGCATTGCCACTCAGATTGATTTTTTTATGCTTTCTTTTCAAGTGACCTGTGCTTGTGCCCCCTATCAACACTTGGACTCCTTCCACTAACCACTGAGGGTCTCCTTCCTTAGCCTCCCTTAGTTGGATTATTAGAAGGAAGCTGAATGGGGAAATCATTTGTTTTCCTGAAGCAGTGTCCCTGCAGCTGGGACATGACTCTGGTCTCAGTATTAAGAAACTGACCTTACCCATGTCTTCAACTAAGAAGAGAAGACAGCAGCTGTGAACATTAAATAGTCTCTCATTCAAACCATATACTACCTACTTTTTTAAGTAGTTTAACATATGGGACATGCAGATTTCAAAGGTTACCTGAAAAAGGAAAAGTGTCCTTTTTTTGCTTTTTTATGATGCTGAAAGAACAGGCTTTTTCATCCTAAAGATTTTCTGTGTGTTTTTATATTAGAAATCAAGATCTTTTGCAGCCTGCTTTTGCTGCAGGACTATGGACACCTAGAGATTAGTAGGCTTATGACATCTCAAGAGATTGAAACAGACAGTTGAGTAGGGGGAAAGGATTTTTACTTTAACAATTTAAAAATCTTGTTTTACACCTGTTTTAAAACTCCTGAAAACAGCTTCAAGAAAAACTCATTAAATATTCACACCATCTACCTCTTCAACTGATGAGTGTCAACACTCAGCTAGTCTTCCTGATGTGGTATTTCTGATATTAAAGGTAAATAACAGCTCTTTCAGGCATTCTTTATACATTATAAAGAAGCAAAAATTGACACAAGCACATCTTTTTCCTTTGCAGTTCACTTTTAAATGTGTAAGCAAAACAAATATTGTTACCAGCTTTTCAGACTTACTATGAACACAGATGTGAATGACCTTCAGAAAAGGTTCCTTGATATTACAAATTCTGGAGTGGTTTTGTGACAGAGAAGGCTGCATTTTTTTTCCTGGCACAATTATGTGGCACTGGAAAAACAGTGCAAACCCATTTTATCTTTTAAGGAGTCTAACTTACTTATCCAGAGGGTAGTCTTAAAAGAAAACTATACTGACTGTAATTAAGATTTGTGGTTGCTGAACTAGTCAAACTATGACTCATAACTAAGTATAAAAGGATTTTATAGATGTGTTCACAATTATTTTTCCAAGTAATTTCTTAATTTTCACCCCTCCCAGCCTCTAAATAAACTCCCATGCTAGCAAAAAAACCCACTCATCAGTCCTGGGGATGAACTCTCCACGTGGGAGATGTTTAATAGAGGGATTTTAACCAACTTCCTATTTTCAGAGACTAATGTTTTTAGTGTCTTTAAGCCTATTCTGAATTTTTTGCTTTAGGGTTTTGCTGATTTTTTTTTCTTTTAACCTAAAGCTTTAAACCCTGCCTATATGTTAGCTGTGATGGTTTCAATATCTCTTAGAGTGAGAGTTTAAAGCCAGAAGGGTCCACCAGATCATGTAGTCTGACCTTCTGTATATCAAAGCCTCCAGCACCCCCACCAGGCTGGATAAAATTCAACAATTTTATTTGAAAATGTAAAAGAATCTGGTGTTTTTTTTTTAATTTAAATTGGATTTTAAGTTTTATTTTTTCTTTTAAAAATTAAACTTGTTTCAAATGAAATCTGAAATAATATAGTATGTTAGGCCTAAACTACTTATACTCTGTCTTAAAACATTTAAATAAAAAAATAAATATGCTGAATCTGTGAGCAGCTATCAAAAACTTGGAGTTAAAAGCTGCTTTTTTATATAAAAAGAGAATTGGAAGGAAAACTTAAATTTTGAGGTCAGGGTTTATAAATATGGCACAATAGGTTATAGTGTATTAAGGACTTGTTTTGTTTAATAACATAAAGTTTATATGATGTTCTGTGTGTTTAATTAAATTCCAGGTATTCTAATACACCAGACATAAATTATGTGCAAAAAGTTAATTATCTAGTAAATAAGCAATATATCATCATTTTTAACTTACTAAAAAGGTACAGTTAAGATTAAGAAAATAATAAGCTTAATAGTTGCTTAAATGTCTATTGTTATAGTATACCCACCTAGGTAGCAAGAAGGTATATAGAAGCTAATGTAAAGGTTCTTTTAGTTGTAAATCAGCGTTTTAATGATTATACCAATAAATGCAAGTGCACTTTTC
Organism: Gopherus evgoodei; assembly: GCF_007399415.2. NCBI lineage: Eukaryota > Metazoa > Chordata > Testudines > Testudinidae > Gopherus > Gopherus evgoodei. The sequence continues at coordinate 670,344 of NC_044335.1, forward strand.
TTTAGAAAATAACTCAAGTACAAATGGAAAAGTTCTTTAAAATTGAACTTTCCACTTGGTGATTTAAATTAATCCACTTTGACCCACATGAAACCCCGAAACCAGAATTAGACCAATGTATCACAGTCCCCAGGAGATGTTGCTGGTATCTTTAGATTTGTCTACAGTAAAGAATGTTTATAAAATTCTACTGTAGATATTACTGGTGGAGATGAATAAGTGCGGAGTCTTTGCACATTAGGGAATTTTTAGACCCAGCTTCAGTAGGAGATGACTTCTTGCTGGGGAAGCAGATTGGGACATAAGAAATGAACCTCAATGTTGGTATGAATGGGAGATCAGATTTTCACTGATTAGATCATTCTACTTAATATATTTTTGGTTAAGTGATTCAATTACTATCAATTCAAAAGATTTTTTAATTCACTATGGATTTTTGAAAATCTGTTTTCATTCATACCAGTGCTGTTATATTTGTCTCATTTTACATTGCTACTGTCAAGATGTCTGTTTCCTGTTTATCTATTTAATTAGTATTTTTTACCAATGTACTGAATGCTTAGATGCTGCAGTGATGGGCCCTGTGGAGAAGCTTAAGATAGTTACTCACTGATTAGATTTTCTGACTGGATGTTTCTATATAAAATTACTGTTGTCTTTAAATATTCCTTAGTTTGGAATGGAACTGATGAAAACATATCCTTAGAGTGATCAATCATGGATTTAAAATTAAGAGTTTAGGCTGGTAATTTCCTTTTTAGTGGGACAGGAAGATCAAACCCAACACAACGTAAGATACAGTTCTCTGCCAAACTTCCAAATCATCTGTGTAAGGATTTCTCTTGAATGCAGTTTGCTTAAGGCAGACCCTATTGCCTCTAGTCTGCAAACATGTTAACTTTAACCTTATTCCAATGTAATTGTAATTGTCGTGGATGTGAAATGATATGCATGGCCATTTTTCTTTTTTGCGAAGTGTTGCATTTGGAAGGAAAACAAAATGGCTCGAGGACGCACGAGCAATAGCATCAAACAGAGCGACTTCACTAACAGCACCAATCCACAGGATTTAGAGAGAAGACTTTTTGTCGGCAATTTGCCCACAGACCACATGACCCGTGAAGAAATGGAAGAAATATTTTCAAAATATGGCAAAATCAGGGGTTAGTATTTTATTTTGTTATGGCTGGGAAATCATAGTCAGAAACGTAATTTTCATGCCACATCTGATGATGATGAAGGGTGACAGTGAAAAAAGTGACCTTTAGTGACGTTTTTCTTTATCTGCATTTTCCCTGAAAACTAACTTCCTTTAGTACAACTGAAGCCTAAGGCAAGTTAGAGCTATGGCAGTTTCTCTTTTATCTTTCTGGGTTTGCAGTATGGTACCATACCAAACAAGTCTATACTTTCTAGGGCTCTCGTATTCTCTTAATTGGATCTTGGTCACTTTAGTGCCTTTTTGGTCACTGTCTTGTCAGAAGAAGTTAGGCTGTTATATAGCATTTCATAATCGCCTTAGCAACATTATTTTCCATTTTTTAAAATTCTCCTTCGTTTTGGTCCTGGTTAACTTACTTGAGTGTTCCTATTAAGCTTGGATAGATGTTCTTGGGTAAAATCCCTTTGCTTGTTCAGCCCTGTGGGGTTTATATAATGGCCTGCATGTGGTAGTACTGTCCCTTAGTTGTAACTGGTCTTGCCCTGCTATTAATTTTTCCAGCCCTCAGCATGTTCCATGGCTATGGGTTCGTGCAGTATGAACGTCTAGAAGACGTCCAGGCCGCTCTGGACGGTGAGAAGGGTCGCCTTTTTAAAGGGTATAGATTAGGTAAGGAAAACTGCTCCATGCTACTCGTTCTGATGCCAGCATGCATTTGGGTAGAAAGAAGGCTTTTTTTAAAGATCTGTGGAAAGATCATTGTGTGAAACCTGCCTTGAATATTAGTCTAAATTTGTATTAGGCACTGTTTATTTTTTGAGTTTTGTTCTAGTCTTGTATGTGGTACAGCAATTACTCTGCTCCCTCTTGATATCTTGATTTTTCTCCAAATTTATTTTTATATTTTAGTATGTAAATAGCACTATACGCATATGTAAAGCACATCATAACAAGTAGTTGGTGCTAAACCAAAAAATCTCGAGTGTTCACTGGCCCTTACTGACCTTCATTTTTTAAATCCTTTGTTATTGTATGTTAGACCTCATCTTGATAGATAAAGGGAATTGATCACATAACTAAAAGTTAGTGTGGTTGTTAGATTAAAGTGATCATGACTTGATTATATTTATGTGCAAACAGAATAAATTAATATAAATATGAAGCATTTTGGTATTTTACAAGGATCAGTTTCACAAAGCAGAAAACAATTTAATCAAGTCAACTGGAGAGAAAATTTAAACAAATATGTGAATTAAATTGATGAAGGAGGCAAGAGAATACAGGAGAAATCTGTGGCCAGCAGAGGTAAGGACAGTAAGGAGGAGCTGAAGTATATTAGAAATGAAAGGAACCCTGACAGTGGTATTGGCCCATTTCTAAATGGAAATGGTAGAATTGTCAGTTATGCAAAAAAGGCAATTCAATGTTCAGTAAATATTTCTGTGCTGTATTTGAGGGGGGAAAGCCAGATGTAATCATATCATACGATAATAACTACTTTCCATTGTGGCTAGTAGCTGCTATTTAACATCCTCCTTAAGGTTGGATGCTTTTGGATCAGGGGATATGGATAACTTGCATGGCTGAGGAGCTCTTTGGACCTTAATGTTGGTTTTTTTTGATGTCTTGGAAAACTAGGGAGGTTCCAGAAGACTGGAAGAAAGATAATGCTGTGCCAATATTTAAAAAGGGTAATTGGGATGACCAGACTAATTATAAACTTGTCAGCTGAGACTGGTCCAGGCAAAATAATGGAACAGTTGATACAACATTTGAATATACCAAATTAAAGGAGGGCAATCCAATTAATGCCAGTCAGCATGAGTTTATGGAAGATAGATCTTGTCAAACTAGTTCCATATTTTTTTTATTAGATTACAAGTTTGGTTGATAAATGCAGTAGTGTTTATGTAATAAACTTCTGAAAGACGTTTGACTTGGTTCTGCACAACAATTTTAGTGAGAAACTAGAACAATATAAAATCAAATGGTACGTATTAAATGAATTAAAAACTGGGTAACTGATAGGCCTCAAAACATAATTGTAAATGGGGCATGATCGTTGAGTGGATGTGTTTTTATAGTAATGTCCCACAGGTATAAGTTCTAGGCCCTATGCTATTTGATATTTATATCAGTGATCTGGAATAAAATATAAAATCATTATTGATAGTTTGTGTCATCTGCAAAAATGTGGGGAGTGGAATAATTGAGGATAGGTCACTGATATGGAGTGATCTGGATTGCTTGGTAAACTGGGCGCAAGCAAACAATGTGTTTCAATACAGCCAAATGTAAGGTCTTAGAGGAACAAAGAATTAAGGCTGTACTTACAGGATGGGAAGCAATGACTCTGTAAAAGACTTGGGTGGCAATGGATAGTCAGATGAACATGAGCTCCCAGCCTGATGCTGTGGCTAAAAAGGGCTAATGCAGTGTTGATGGAAATATTGTGTAGAAGTTAGGTAGTTAATATTATCTCTCTCTTCAGCACTGGTGTGACCAGTACTGGAATACTGTGTAGAATTCTGGTGTCCACATCAGATAATGAAGGTGTAGAGAAGAGCCAGGAGAATGATGAAAGGCTTGGAAAACATGCCTTTTGGTAAAGCCTAAGGAACTCAGTCTAATTAGCTTAAAGAGAAAGTCAAGGGGTGGTCATCACAGTCTGTAAATACACCTACATGGGGAACAGAAATTTGATAGAGGGCTCTTCAGTCTAGCAGACAAAGATATAACAAGATCATTGGCTGGAAGATGAAACTAGACAAATTCAGACTAGATATAAGGTGCACATTTTTAACAGTGAGAGTAATTAACCATTGTGACAACTTACCAAAGGTTGTGGTGGATTCTTCGTCACTGTACATTTTTAAATCAAGATACATTTTAGAAAAACATGTTATGCTGTAGTGCAACCACAGCTACTGTATTTGAAAGAAGAAATTAAGTCAAGAAGATCCTAAGGCCTGTGTTATGCATAAGGTCAGACTAGATGATCACGACGGTTCCTTCGGCCTTAAAATCTATGAAAATCTTCCAAAACAAAAGATTTTAATTTTTTTCTAAAGGTGTTTTGTAATTGTTAAATATTTAATCTGTAAATGCTGATGGCACCAAATAAAGTTTTCTTGAAAACTGTCCATTTTTCAGAAGAGAAGAGTCCTTTAAATGTATGAAGACTTATAAAATCTTAAACTAAGGAAGCCGATAGTGTTGCACATAAAGGGTTACATCTGGTCCTGCAGTGAAAAGTCAAAATGCAGTGAAAACAGGACTACGTTAGATGTATATTTTTTGTGAGCTAAAGTCGAATGTCATGAACACATAGGGACCTCTTAGAAGAAACCAAACAGTTTAACCCCATTTTTGCATTGCACTAAAGTACTTTTACAGATACACTGAAACTCCTTTAATTGGCTCCCTGATAAATAGATCTGTTCAGAGAATAAATGTCCAGCATATCTAAAGGTAGATACGGTAGAAAGTTGCCACATTAAATAGACAAAACATCCGTCCATTTCTTAACCTAATGTATCTGTCTCAAGTAATATCCTGTGAATTTTTATGCCACTTGTTTCTTGGGTTACCACTACTTAATGCACAAATGGTATTTGCCTTTTCATTCACTGTCAAAAGAGAGAACACATCCTTTCTTGTTTAGAGTAAGAATGAAGATTGAAACTAGCATCTTAGTTTTAATTTTAACTAAAATTCATCATGAAAAGCTTGGGAAATGAAGGTAGATAGTAAAGCCACCAAGTTTCTGCTTACAGAAGTCTACATGCCTTGTTTTTTTGTTTTTGTTTTTTTCCAATTGCAGGAAAATTGAAAGCTATACATTATTTAAATACCTAGTCATTACCATTAATTACACTGTTAAATCCTCAAACAAATGGTACATGTAGCATTTAGGTGATTTTCTTTTTCTTTTTTTAAGGGTTCTCATGACTGAGAACAGAACATCCTAAACCAACCATTACTCTGGAGCGGTTTTATTCTTGCCCACATTCAGATAATAACCTCATCATCTCTCTGCTACCATGGATGTTTTCATCATTTCTCTCCAGACTAATATCAGCCGTTTTGGCTGAACTTGTGTTCTTGAATTGGTTACAGCCTTGTGGCTCCCTAGTTCTCTTGTGTGTTCCACTCAGAACACTTCAAGGAACATTTTCTGTGCAGTTACTCAGACATTAACAATTTTCAAATGTCTGATCTGTTGCATTTACTTGCATCACATTGACCTGATGGTGTTATGACTGCATGAAGTTCACTTCATGGGGTAGTTTTTACTTCAAGTCCCTTGGATCCTTCTGCCTGAGTGGTGGAGATTGTGCAATTTGATGTCACAACAGTCCCCTGGAAGTCAATTGAACTTGTTTTTGAGAGCCCTTGGGTTCTTTTCCAGAAGGATAGCAGCATCCTCCATCGAACAGGACTGGCTTTGAATTTTGAGATGAAGTGTACTAGCCTACAGCTTTCCATTCACGAAGGATTGTCTGACTCTTTACTTTTTCTCCTGGAATCCATGGAGCTGCATGCTTTTGGTCCACAGACTACAGGAGAAAGAGGTGGTGGTCTCTTATGGGACAAGGAGTCTGGACATGGGTCTAAACATGATAAAGGGATAGAATTTCATACAAACTGTCCACTTCTTTTAGCTGGAAATCACAGTAATCCATGACCTACCTATTGCATTGTACTATCTAAATTTTAATAAAAATAATTAAAGTGACAATGCCTCTTGGCTGAATGGATTTCCTTGCACCATATGGCTGTCTTTGAACTTTTATTGCTTTAATTTAAAATGTGCTGATGATCTCTTTTTTGTTCCATAGCATTGAACAGATGGGTTGATTATTCTTTTCAGATATTAATAAAGCAGCGGAAAGAAGAAATATGAATAAGGCTTCATCAAGGTCCAGCCCATCACGAAGGTAAAGTACCTGGAAGCAGTGAGTTATACTAGGAAGGTTAGGTTTTAGGGTACAAGTCCTCCTTCCTCTGCTAAATGTCTAGTTTTCTTCCCTCACCACCACCGCCCCAACAGAATGGAGACACTCAAGTGAACAGTTAGAATGTGACCATCCCTTCCATGTGCGAAGGGCCTCACTGGTTCTAACAGCTCAGGAGGCACAAGGGAAACCTTGTGTTTGCTGCTGTGACTACAACTGGATGCTGCATTTTGCAGCATAGGTTGTGTGAAATTTGTTGGGGAAGGACTGCTGTTCGTTCCTGACTCTTAAGTGTCAGGGAAACAAGGCATCTATAGAGAATACAATGGGTATATAGCATTCGCCATGCTGTGCAACAGAGAATACCAGCACTTTACATCTTCTGATGTCGAAAGCTTCCAGTGCTGACATGAGCCTGGAAAATGATTACGCAGACAATGCACACCACAGGGAGAGAACTTCCCTGAATGCACTACACTTTCTGCATGTGCACTTGTATCATATCAGCATCCTTCTCTGTCCAGTTATATTGGGGATACTGGGCATCTGCCTACTTTTCCCACACATCCCTCCCCCAATAAATAGGCCCAATACTTACAGTCCCTGTGTGTCACTCTTCTTGTGCAGTCACGCAGCAGATTGAGAAGAGACACAGGAATTAACTACATTGCAGGAGGAGACTCCTGAATAATGTCCGTGTTTTACTATGAAGTGTGGGTGAACACTGCAGTTACATTCTGACACGGTATGCATCTTCTCTGGCAGTACTACAGAGCTGTGTACACATAGAGAGAAATGTCAGTGTTAGTACTGAGAACTGTATGAACACTACATGTAACCAGTCTGAAGCATCCATGTTTCACAGCTACACTGCAAATTGTATCCTGTCTGTGTCAGTAGATATTCCATGTTCCTGTACATGCAGCTACAGTGGGCCATAGCTGGCTACTGTTTATGGCTGTGTCCAGTTACAGGGGTGTCCCGGCAGATACGGGGTGTCCCTGTTTGTGATTGATTGTGGTCGACACTACCTTCAGTTACTAGAGATCTTGGGCAAATACGTTCCTCCCTGGACCTCACAGAAGGAGTAAGAAGTGTATGGGGTTTCCCATGTAAATCCTGAATGTCTGGGAATACAGAATGCAGACAGATACTGTAAATTTGCTGCATTTATACTGCAGAGCACAAGTGGATTTATAGAGCCCGCTGCCACTTGGCGTCGGGCAGCATTGCAGGAGCATGCAAATACAAGCCGCTGCCTCTGGGCATTGGGCAATGCTACAGGAGCATGTGAGAGCAGAGGCCAAAGTCACTGGGCATCAGGGTACGGGTGATGCTACAGCACAAGCCAGTGCCGCTGGGCACTGGGGTTCAAGCGATGGCGCAGGAGCATACGCAAACACAGGCCGATGCCACTGGGCATTGGGGTTCGGGCAATGGCGCAGGAGCATGTGCAAGCACAAGGCCAATGCCGCTGGGCATTGGGGTTCGGACGACGGCACAGTAGCGCCAGCAGATTTGCTGAGGCTGATGCTATGGGCATCAGGCAACGCCACAGGAGCGTGAGCGGAGGCTGATGCCACAGGAGTGCAAGCAGATTTGCAGAGGCCGATGCCTTGAGCATCAGGCTGAGCAAGCAGCAACTGATGCTGTGTGTGAGTGTTTGCATCACTAAGGGCAAACTGCTTTTGTGCATCCTTGTTCATGATGTCTCACGCCAGATAATGGATGGATATGGCCTGTATACCTGTTTAGGTAAACAGAGTGGGAATTAATACCATATACAATGCAATTACATTGCAGTCTTGGGTGGTTGTATTGTATTCTACCCTACGGCTTACAGCAGGATATGGGATACTCTGTATTCCTGTGTCTGACTGTACTGTAAATTCCAGGTGGATGCAGTGGTATCTGCTCTGGTTTCACTGCAGATTACAGATGAGAATACAGGATGTATTTCCTCTAGTTGTACTGCAGAATGAGTGGGGAATACTGTGCGTATCCCTAATCTAGTGTGTGATTACACTGCACATCGTAGGTGAGGATATGCTTCGTATCCTGCCTGTATAAAGTGTAAACCAGGAGGGAAAACTGTTTCCCTGATATTGAGGAGGATTACACTATAGATCATGTTCAAATATGGTGCATCTTCTCGTATATCACTGAGACTGCATCCCTGGTGCCGATACATTCTGATCACTGGAAAAAACTATATATTCCCTGTGGGTAAAACAATAGTTCATGTTACAGGATACACACTGTATCTGGCTTATAAATAAAGACCGCAGGGAATACTATGTATCCCTTGGATAGAGATGGTCAAAGTTATTACATGGAATCCACATAACTTTCTCACTGCTCAGAGAAGAGGGGCATAGGAAAGTAATCAGCTGGGTTTGGTAGGTATCCATCAACTTGGTATTGAAGCCTGAACCTCTAGCTGGCTAATCCTGGTACTCTCTCTCCCACTGATTCCGAAATGAAATTGTTAGCAACGTAGAACTTATGGGAGGGACTTGCCTTTGTCTTGCTGTGAAAGCGTGATAGTAATGAATAGCATGTTCTGTACTTCCTTCAGGAACTAGGCTAGGTAGCCAAAGGGAATTTAGCAATTGGAAGTGTTGATTAAAAATCTCAATAAAATACTTCCTTTCAAGTGTTTCTCTTCTCACAGTTGTAAGTGCCCTGCAGATGTTAGCCATCTGAAAGTACATACTGCTCTGTTTGAAGCTCAGCACTTCCGTTCCTAAGGCGTGCTATCTGTTTATGTCTTGGAGTGGATTGAAGGCTGTGCTAGATCTGAAAAACATTCTGTTTTGGAAAAAAGAAACATGCAGCCTTTCCCCTCCCTTTCTATATACTTCTGACTGAAGATGGCATGCTGCTGTACTACAATTAAAAGCCTGAGTGAGAGGAGACATTCAGGTACCATTGGGAATCATGATCCTGCTGGTGATACAGACCTGGCTCGGTTAGTGCTGTCCTAACATGGGGCATCATGCAGTCACACTGATTTCTTTCAGGGAACATCTCATCATTGTACAGAATCCAGCCATATGGTCTTCATGATCACAACACACATTTTCATAAACGTGACAATATCGATGGAATTGTTTCAGGGATTCTGCTCTCCTTTTTCAATTCAGTGAATTAAAATGGTCCCTTTGACATTTAACTACAGTGTCTAGTGGATGGGAGGACAAGACACCCGGGGTTCTGCGTACCAGTTGTCTGAAAAACAAATGTTTTGCTTGAAAATTCCTCACTGGCTGTGAGGCCTGACATCTTTGAGTGATGGTTTCTTAGTTGCCTGCCTTTGTCTTGCACAAACATCCTGCACTTCTAGTGGTGGTCCAGATAGGGTGTTTTCTGGAGCTTGCTGGGCTGTGCAAGGCATTTGAATAAGAAACCTTTTCAAAATGCCTTGACACAACCCTTTGGATCTGTCTCGCTGCTTTTGTTTCGATGGGGAATAGGAGGGGAGGATTCAACTGCTGAGCGAAAGGTTTCTATGGCCACCCCAGGTAAGAGGTCTAGGGCTGACAGTGCTTGTGTTTTTTGTCTAATGACATTTCCCTGGTATTTTCCTCAGAGAGCCATATGCGTACGGGGATGGCAGAGATGGGAGACGTGATCGCTCCCCTATTCGGGGGAGCCCACGAAGAGAGCCAAGGGATGGTAGAAATGGCCGAGATTCCAGAGACGCTCGAGATATTCGAGGTAGAGATGTACGTGATCTCAGAGATGCTAGAGACCACCGGGACCCTAGAGATCTGCGAGAGCCCCGGGACATCAGGGACCCTAGAGATCTGCGAGAGCCCCGGGACATCAGGGACCCTAGAGACTTGCGAGAGCCCCGGGACATTCGAGACCTGCGTGACCCACGGGATCCTGTATATGATCGCTATCGGGATGTGAGGGAGCCACGGGACCCCGTGTACAGGTATTGGAGCGCTAGTGATTTGCTGCCTCTCTTGTGGTGATGGTATTAAATTGGGGCCTGTTGGTCCTCATACAGATTGTGGTAGTTTGGCTGTGTCTGGAGGATAGCCAGGTACATAGTGTTCGCATGCATTACTTGGGGAAAGTTGGGGTTGCATGAGGAGGAGATGATGGTGCCTGGAATTTTCACTTCTGAACATACAACAGGCTGTGAATCACTTACTTTGCAGAAGAGATGATGCTTATGACCGTTACCTTCGCCTGGAAGACTATTACCGGAGGAAAGATGACCCTTATTATGACCGTTATAGAGACCACTTTGACAGAGCCCCTTTAAGTGCAGAAGGTCAGTTTTCTTCTCCTCCCTCCACCGCACACCCCTCAACCCACCCCTCCAGTACAAATTTTTTTTAACAAGTATAGTGTTATAGGCAGGCTTTCATCTTCTACCACCTGAAGATGGTGGAAGGTTGCATCCAGCCCTGAAATGAGTAGGCAGCAGATCCACCTCTGAAACTGGATTGCTATGGGAGTTAGGCGGGCTGGCAGGGGTAGCTCAGTGGTTTGAGCATTGACCTGCTGAACCCAGATTGTGAATTCAGTCCTTGAGGGGGCCACTTAGGGATCTGAGGCAAAATCAGTACTTGGTCCTGCTAGCAATGGCTGGAGGCTGGACTTGATGACCTTTCAAGGTTCCTTCCAGTTCTATGAGAGAGGTATATCTCCATATATTTATTTAACTCTGAGCAGCTCGATTGACATTATTCACTTCCTCCATTTCCATGGCTGGTTTCCTTTCAGAGCGTCTGAAACGCGAGGAGCGACGCAGAGAGGAGCTATACCGGCAGTACTTCGAGGAAATCAAGAGGCGCTTTGATTCAGAGAGGCCTGTGGACTGTTCTGTGATAGTGGTTAATAAGCAGACAAAGTAAGAAGCTAGTTGCCGTGACCAGTTGTGATCCTCTGAATAGAGGGACGCTATTTGCTTGGAATAAAAATTACCCTGGATTTTCAGGGCAGTTTCCATTTTAGCAGCTATTCGGGAGAGTAGCTTTTGAGCATTTAAGAGTGTTGCAATCAGTTTCTTTAATTCTCTTGACAGCAGATATTCTATTTTTGTTGGGATGGGGAAAACTGTGTATTTTGGCCTTGAAAATCTATTACTCTGGGTTTCCCCCACACACTTCCTGTAACAGCCAGGTACTTCATTGATATAGGGCTACATGAAATGGCCTGTGCTTACTCTTCATTATTAATTGAATTATTGATTAGAAATTAGCACCATGCCGTAGCAATAAGGGCACACATTAAATGGATTTAAAACTGGCTGACAGATCCCAAAAAGTATTTGTCAGTGGGTAACCATAATCACATGGGGCTGTTTCTAGTGGGAGTCTAAAGGGCAGCCGTAGTAGGCCTGATGCTAGTTGACATTTTCATTAATGATCTGAAAGCAAATACAAAATTTCTGCAGATTATGGAAAGATTGGCAAAATGGTAAGTAATGATGGCAGGGCAGTCATGCAGAGCAGTCTGTATCACTTGGTAAGTTGGGGGCACTTAAACAAAATGTGTTTTAATACAGCCAAATGTGAAGCATGCACACGGGAACAAAGAATACAGGCCATATCTACAGACTGCATCCCGACTCTGACAAGAGTCCATGTGTGCTAATGGACAGACAACCCAGCATGAGCTCCTGGTGTGTCTCAGCTAGTGCCAGCCTTTGGTTGTGTAAATGGAAGTAGTGAACCGGGAGGGGATAGTATCTCTCTGTACAGCATTGGTGGGACTGATGCTGGCTACTGTGTCCAGCTCTGGTGTCCATATCATCAGAAAGATGTTGGAAAATTAGAAAAGGAGCAGAAGAGAGTTACAGAAATGATTTGAGGGCTGGAGAAAATGCCTTACAATGAAAGATGTAAAGAGCTGAATCTGTTTAGCTTATCAAAAATGTTTGGGAGGTATCTTGATTACTGACTACTAAAGGGCTCTTTAATCCAGCAGAGAAAGGCAGAACAAAAGCCAGTGGCTGGAATCTGAAGCCAGACTAATTCAAATTGGAAATGAGGTGCAAATTGTAAACGAGGTGATTAACTGTGGAACAAACTCCCAAGGGAAATGGTGGATTCTCCATCTCTTGGTGTTTTCAAGACTGGATGCCTTTCTGGAAGATGCTTTAGTTGTATACAAGTTCTTGGGCTCAGAACAGGGGGAATTGAGTGAAATTCTCTACCCTGTGATATACAGGATGTCAGACTAAGATGTTCTAATGGTCCCTCCTGGTCTTAAGATACATGAATCTGAAAGGCTGAGATGGGATTTTAAATCTTGAGTTCTGAAGCATTTGTGTTCTTTTCTTTAGCTTGTTGATCAATGGTTCACGCTAACTTAGTTGTGTAGTCATACTTTTAACTCAAAAGAAGTGACTAAGGGAAGATTTACAAAACCAGCCCTCCAGGCAGGCAGATTCCAATTCCTCTCCGACTAGTAATTGACCCATACTCCCTATTTTTGGTTGCGCTTAATATGGTTTTTGGTGCATGCAGACGTCAACAGGCTTCCAGTTCCTGTTATCCAAAGACAATGTAGCTGGATGCAGTATCTGGTCTTCTGGAGGATGCTGGGCCCTGTGCTCTCTAGGGCTTGTGCACATATAGAAGTTGTATCATCAGTTTAATTTAAATTCAGTTTTGAACAGAGTTAAACTGATGCAAAAAATGAGCCTGGAGGTGATGGAAGTGAACGCATGAGGGTTTCTGTACATTGCTGGCATATTATAACGTGCACTGCCTTTGCTTTGTGTAGGGAGTATGCTGAGTCAGTGGGGCGGAAGGTGCGGGATCTGGGCATGGTGGTGGATCTGATCTTCCTCAACACAGAAATGTCCCTGACTCAAGCCCTGGAGGACGTGGGCAGAGGAGGGTCTCCTTTTGCCATTGTCATCACCCAGCAGCACCAAGTTCACCGCTCCTGCACCGTTAATATCATGTTTGGCACACCACAAGGTACAGAGGGCACAGTGGTCTGCTGGTTCAGATCACTGAAGTGCTAGAAGCACTTCCAATGCTGCCTCAGAGATTCTTCTCTCAAGCAGAAAACCACACAAGACAAAACACTTCCTTGCTGTGACATAAATAGCTATTAATGACCCAATGTCTGTAAGAAACAATGTTGAAGTTAACCCAGATTTCCCACTGTGAGGGAAAGAGCAGTTTGGCTTTGTGCTCTGTCTGCAAATCCCAGTATTTCTGGTGTGAAGCTCTCGCCAGCTTTTCTTTAGATGCTGAAGTCCTTCTCTGCAAGTATTATTCAGAGAGTGCCAATTCTTAGATCTCTGCCTCGGTCCATTCATCTTTCTTCTTGTGAGACAGAATGAATGGCCACAATCTTCTTAAAGATGCCCCCAAAGGAAAGAGTCGGGCTTGTGATCTGTTTTTGTTTTATGATATCATGTGGCGCAAAAGACTTAATTTTTTTGGTGCTGCTTATTGCTCCAGTACTGCTGCTGATCAGAGCTTTGCCTGGAATCAGCAGAGTGAAATTCACAAGTGTGGCTTTCCCTACTGTTTCTATTAGAACCAGTAGCAGCAAGGAAGCTGAGAAGAATCACGTGAGTGATATTCTGCTGTTGTTTGGGAAAGCTCTGAGCAGCAGCAGAAGAGAGGCAGGTACTGGGGCTAATCAGGGGAGCTAGGGGCGAAGTAGCAGAGACTATCCCTTGGTTGTGGTTAGGTGTATTTCTATGTAATGTACGGAAAAGAGCTGCTTTCTTCCTACCAGTAGAGGCGTTTGGAGGAAGATCTTATGTATCAGACACCTAAACAGGCTAATATGAAAGGTGTTACCCCTGGTTGAGAACCACGGCTGCAGTTAGTGGTGCTGGAAAACGTTCCAAGCCCAAGCTTGGATACTAAGAGCTGCTCCTGCCTGTTCACTCTGATCTGCTGATCCAGGTCAGCAGAAGGAGCACCTACTACTTGTACCTGCTATCAGTGGGGTCCACATAGTTAAAGCCTCTCTTTGTGCAGAACATCGCAACATGCCCCAAGCTGATGCCATGGTGCTGGTGGCAAGGAATTATGAACGCTACAAGACAGAGACCCGGGAAAAGGAGCGTGAAGAAATAGCCAGACAGGCTGCCAAGATGGCAGATGAAGCAATTCTGCAGGAACGCGAACGCCCAGCACCCATAGAGGAAGGTGTCAGAGGGGGCCATCCTCCAGGAATCCAGACTCTCTTGAACCTGCTGGCAGACAACCGTTACCTGACTGCTGAAGAGACCGATAAAGTCATCAATTACCTGAGAGACCGGAAGGAACGACTACTTAGAGGAAGTACTGACTCTCTGCAGAGTAAGTTATCTGTCACGTTCACTCCGATGCTAGGTACCTTAACAGGCCTTTGAGGTAGAGATGTCTGTTAGGCCATGTCTATGCTACCAGATTTTGCTGGTTTAGCTGTTGGTTAGGCGAGGAGTGAAGGCGTGATTCCTGAAGGACTGAGCTACGTCAGCAGAAACCTCTAATGTGGGCATAGTTACACTGGCAAAACTGCCCTGTTCCCTGTGTAACTTGTTTAGCTTGTGGGAGGTGGCTTTAGGACAGTAGCGGAAAGCACAGCTTTGAAGGTACAGCTGTGCCTACGTGAGGAGTGCGTTGCCAGTATGACAGGCCAGCTCTCCCTTAGCAGTAGACATAGCCTTAGAGTATTGAGGCTGTTCTGATCACTCAGGGATCTTCCTGGGGCATCAGATTCTCTCTGTGAGATTGTAGGGATACACCAACTGAATAGACTTGTGTGAGTGGAGATGGTTCTGTAAGTGACATGACCTGTCTTCTGCTTCCATCCCACTCACCTGTTTAGATGAAAGGGCAGCAATCGACTATGTGGCTTAATAACTGTACCTCTCAGAGCTCCTCTAGGGTGCCTGGTCAGGTGGCCCTGCAGAGAATTCACCCTTTTCTCTTTCCAGCTCCATTGTCGAGACAGTCTCTTGGGGCGCCTTCAGGATCGTCTCTGACCAGCCAGACCAGCCTTCCAAGCTCTCAAACTCATCAGAGCACTCAGCCCCTGGCCTCTGCCACCTCTGCTCCAGTCTCCTCCACTAATCCCCAACAGGAGCTGCAGGCAAAGATCCTCAGCCTCTTCAACAGTGGGGCTGCGGCTGCAGCAGCAGCGGCTGCTGTAGCAAACAGCAGCTCTGCAGCTTCCACAGCCACTTCAGGCGGCGCTCAGAACCAAAACTATGCGAATGTAGCCAGCAGTCAAGCCCGGGCAGTGCAGCTCAATGCTGCAAGCTTAAACCAGGCTCAGCAGAGAACACAGGTCCCTGGTCCCCAGCTTGCTGCCCTCCCAGGCTCCACAAGGAACACAGGCCCAAGACCTGGAGCATCTCAGCCAGCCCAGGTACACTATGGTCAGCACCAAAATCGTCTGCCTACCCCTAGCAACATAGCTGTTCAAAGGCCCGTATCCTCTTCAGGTATCAACTTTGATAACCCCAGTGTGCAGAAAGCCTTGGACACCCTAATCCAGAGTGGCCCTGCGCTCTCCCATCTGGTGAGCCAGACAGTGGCCCAGGGGCGAGCAGGACCCTCAGCCCCGCAACCCATGGGCTCCTACCAGCGACACTATTAACATCTAGCTGCAGAGCCAGTTTCCCTTCCCTTTGCCATTACCATACTTGTAGCTGTTTAAGAGTCTTTTGTCCTAGACCCAAGGCAAATGCCCTTGAAGATGCATGTCCTCTCCCTCTGAGTCCTTTGCTCTCCCTAGGCCACTTCTGCCTTCACAGTGGCTAGAGCACTCACTCCAGTAGGATGGCTGTTGAGTGTGTTGCTAGTGCCCCTCTTCCTCTTGGTTTGGGTTAGCTGTCTTTGGAGATGAGAGCTCTGCTTCAGGTGACACAGGAGTTCAGAAGCTTCTGTGAGTAGTTGAATTTTGCCCTCGGTGGAAGTTGCTGCTGTTCCAGCCCACCTGCATTTCCCGCTCTTGGTGGTTGCCACTACGGTAATGTTTGGACAGCATGTTACACCATGCCTGCAGTCTGTAGTCAAGTCTGGAGAGAATTTCACAAGGAGCTTATTAGAACAAAGTGGCTTCTGCAACTGGGTTTGTCTGAGACTGATTCCCCTCCCCCTTACAAGCATCTCAGGGGTGTGAACTCTAGGATGGTTCTGGGTTGGGTGGCTAGTGGTTAGACCTTCCTCAGAGGTTGGGTGGGCAGTATTTGTGTGTGGTTTAAAAAAAACACACCATATGAGCCAAATCTGGGGAAACTTGCCTGGTGGTGCTGTAGCAGCTAAACTCATGGAACATGAGCAAGACTTGACCCCCCAGGTAAAGCTGGGCAGTGAGTGCAGTGTGGAACTCTGACAGCAGGGACTAAGACTTCCTGGCTTAGTGAGGCCAGCAAGGATCTGCTTGCCATACCCAGGAGTGAGGAGCTTTCCAGCATTTCTTCTGGGTATAGTGGCAAACCCAAACACCACCGGAACTTCCTACTCAGGCCAGGATAGGGAACTAAAAGGCTCTGTCAATTCTCCTGGACTCAGCAGCCAAATTTACAAGCAGTTTATTACATGTGACACAAGTTTTCGTTTGGTTTGGGGCAGTTGACTACTGTAACTTTCACAGCCCAACCACAGAAACCCTATTCTGCGTGCAGCTCCCCCTTCCAGAATGGGGTACAGGCTCCCTGATGGGGCGTGGGGTCTCTACGCTCCGCTGGAGCTTTGCGAACTCCATTTTATTGCTGGTTAGGTTGAGTTCTGTCACAGGTTGGGGAGGCAGTGCTGAGAGGGCTCCTATGTTTTTATATGTTTCCAAACATTTTAGCAGCACTGGATGCTTTTGTGGAAAATCAGGCAGAGATTCCTGAGCCGGTTTTTAACCAGTGATGCATGGTGTTAGGCCATGTGGCTTCTCTGACTAGATCATATCTAGTGCCAAGGGGAATGCATCACCCCTTTAAAGCCTTGGGGGGCTTCCTGAGGGAGGGCAGGAAGAAACTGTTTAGAAAACAAAGTTCCTGGAGCAGCGACTCTGTCCTGAATGGTTTGTGTTCTGGAGCGTTTTTCTTTCTGTGCTGTTAACAAGAGGACGTTACTTTTTAATAAAATTGGCAGGAAAAATATGATGTCACGTGTTTGACGCTAACCAGCTTGAGAATTGCATTGAAATAGATCCTTTCCTAGGAGTTGCAAGTTGTCTGTTTTCTCAGGTAACCTGCCTTATGGCTTGCCTGCATGGGGAATTCACAGGGAAGCTAGTGAGAGTGTAGACTGAAAACCGTTAGCTATTCCTCCCTTGTTCTCAGGTGGATGCTCTTATTCTGCACTAAATGCCTTTCTGTAATGTAGCTTGATCCACTGTTAGCATGGAATAACAATATCCACAGAGGGAGCTGTTCATCAGTTGCTATTCTGGGCACTGGCCAGTGCCAGATGCCAAGGAGAAAGTGTGAAAGCCCTTTCTTGCACCTTACTCTGTAATCCTGTTGCATGGGGCGGGGGAGGTTATGTGCTTGTTTCAGATTCTCCTACTTAGGACTTCAGAATGCTTTTCCCCATCTTTGGGGGGAGGGATAGCTCAGTGGTTTGAGCATTGGCCTGCTAAACCCAGGGTTGTGAGTTCAATCCTTGAGGGGGCCATGCAGGGATCTGGGGCAAGAATTGGTCCGACCTTTCAAGGTCCCTTCCAATTCTAGGAGATTGGTATATCTCCAATTATTATTTATTATTTGTGAACTCCTGAATTCACATTGCCAGTCTGTAGAAACCACTGGTGTGTGCCCACTTCTCAGCAGTGTGGAGGCCACCAGTGTGCTGCTGGGGGACTGAACATAGGGTATCAGAAGATGTTATCTGTACCTACAGAAAGAGAGGTCCAGAGGTTTTCTCACTTTCAATGCTGCCTGTGGAGCACTAACCACACTGCAGTGTGTTCCCGTTGAGCCTGAACTCAGGTCATTGCAGGTTGTTAACGCTCTTTTTGAGTCCCAGTTGCATTAAAACCCTGGCCTTTCTCGCTTTATTTACTACGGGTTTGGGGCTGACCAGAATTAAATAGGAGTGAGACCCTCTGATTGGCCCCCTCCTCAGACTGACAAAACCAAGTTTTTCCACCTTCTCCGTGGAAGGTAAGTGCATGCAGGTTAGTGCTCTAAAAATGTTAGACTGGATGCATTGTATGCAAGCCTCTCCTGCTGCAGCCCCCTTATGCCTCATTCTGTTAGATGCCTTTATCTGGATTTGACCATCTTGAAGGGAAGGTGCCCATGTTGGGTGGTACTGGCATTCATTACAGCAGGTGGGGGAGAAGAGGGAAGCTAGTGATATCAGTGAGGGTCATTTCAAATGTCCAAAAGTTCCTGCTACCAGCCATGCAGCTGCCAAATGGAAAACTAGTGAAGTGTTGGTCATGTGCTGCAGCATCCAAAACCAAGTGAAATTTCCCCACTACAAGTGAAGGGTGTAATAAAATCATTTTATTGCATTTTGTGCAGACAAGAGTCTAAAAAAAGAATACAATAAAAGCTGTAAAGCATTAACAGGAGCATTCAACGAATGAGGAGCCACTCCTCTGTTAAGATCCACAGAGAACAGGGGGGTGATATTGAGGCAGCCCAATACAGAATACTGAAACACTCGCACAGAAATTAAATGCAAGCCTATTACTCTTTTTTCTTTTGGTTTGCAACCTATTTTATTTACACAGTTTAAACTTCTTTGCATTGGTTTGCACACAGATTCTTTAAAACACAAAGCATACTAGGTCACTACATGTCTATTGAAATATTGCACTTGGAATAAAAGTCATTGGAATGGATGTAAAACATCTAGGTACAGTGACTATAAAGTTTATTTAATGAATTGACTTTGTTGTGATAACATTCATAACAAATATATTGCACATGTAGCACAGAAAAGTGTTTTGCAACCAACAAAACCTCAGACCTCTGGATCCTTCCACTATGTGGCAATCCTGCTATGCAGTGGTGAGTCTTGACTCTTATAGTGCAACTATTGTACCTTAAGCAGTATCCATCCTTCGTGTGGCTCAGGTGACTGAACACCGTGGCCCAGGGCAGCCTCTGCCTACATCTGTAAACATGCCCTCAAATGGTCCTGTAGCGGGGCTGCTTGAACTGGGCCTAACCCACCAGCTTGCACTGGGAGGCCAGGTAGCGAACTGCTGGAAGGGGGCTGGGGAGTGGAGGTTGCCCCCATTTTAACTTCTGAGGAACTAAAGGGTTTTCCTCTGCTCTGGCTAGAGTGTAATTAGAGCGGTTCCCTGAGCAGGGGACCGAGCCTTGCACCCAGAGAGCCTGCTCTGCCCTGCTGGAGGTGGAGGGGCTGTCTCTGTAAAGCAAGCCTTGTGGGTCAAGACCTTCCTGCCTGCTCTGAAAACCCTGAACTGTGACTCCACATGTGCCAGAAAGAGACTTGGGTTTCTACCACAGGACACTGTATCTTTACCAAGCCGGAACAGTGGAAGGGTGCTCCAGAGGGAGCTGCACACTCACAGAGGCCAAACGTGCAGGGGCAGAGCTGGGTTTGTAAACTAACATGCAGTGCTGGCTGCTAAAACTGGCTCTCGGACTTGCTCTGGAAACCAGCACCCTCTGCTTGCCCCCAAGGACTTTGGCCAGGCAGTGGTTTAGAGAGGCAACAATGCACGTGTGTTCAGAGCTGTAGCACTGGTCTGGCTGAGCTGGGGGCGGGTGGGGGCTCCTTCACCTTTCACTGTCTCAAGGTGGTAACTTGCCAAGAGGGGATTGTGCGCTACCCCCCAGCACTGTTGGAGTGATGGCTTTCCGGGAGGAGGGAGGGAGGGAGAGGGCCTGGCTGCTATTGCTGTTTTGGTCTAATGGCTGCTTTGCTTAACAGGGTGCCTGCCGGCTGTCTGCAGGGTGAGAGACCTGCGGAAGGGTGAGCCCAGTGCTAGAGGAATCATAAGAACTGTTAAGTTCTGATTAAAGGGCAAGAATCAGGACTGAAGGGCCTCTGTGCTGCGGGAGGGGGGACAGCACAGTGGCCAGAAAGGAGAGGAAGGCTGGGGGGGGCGAGTTGGAGGCCTGCTGCAGGCACCAGCAAAAGCCAAAGGAGAGTTTTGCAAGTAACATCTACGACTTCCAGCCCTGGGCTCAGTCTGCTCTTGGGAACCTTGCTGCTACTGAACGGTTTGAGAGCCAAGCCATGGGAAGGAGCCTGGCTTATGGGGTCTTCTCACAGCAGCTACTAACCAGCCCTAGCTCTTGCTGTGTGGCTGCTGTGAGAGGCAGCCATGAGCCCCTGAGACAAGCTTAAGGAAACCTTCCTCCATGCAGACACCTGCCTGGTCATTGAAAAGCAGCATCCTTGGGGCTGAAGCACTCAGCAGAGCTGCTGGTTGTTAATTGTCCAGGGTGGTGCTGGGCCCCTGCATCACCAGCTTCCAGCCAGGAGCTGGGCACAGTGCTCTTGCTCTGGGAACAGCTTGCCTTCACCTTGGCATCAATGCCCCATTAACAGCACGTGGGCGCAGCAGCAGGCTCCCATCCTCTGCCAGGGTTGGAAGCTGGGGCTGCTGCACAGAATAACACTGCCTTACGCAGAGCCGCATTTTTCCAAGCTGTCTGGCCACCACGGGGGATGAGCCTGAACTGCTCCTGTGGGGGCACTTTGAGGGAGCCAGGGCTCAAGGGGCATAGCAACAAATGCAGATGGGAGGGCTGAGGCCATCACCAAAACTTGGCCTAGGTGAACAGATGCTGGATTGTAAGCAGGGAGCTTCAGCCCGGTCAGCATCACCAAGTGGAGAATCACTTCCTGCTCCAGTGTCCTCCCCTCATTCCCCACTGGGGCTGGAATGGGGGGGGGGTGATGCCAAGGGCCTACGGGAGGAGGATTAGGGCAGGTGCCCACAGCTTCAGGGGGAAGGAATTTGAGGGCTGACATCTCTGTGGGAGCTGCAGCTGAGGGCATTCACGCCCAGAAGCTTGAGCCTACAGCCAGGGAGTGCTGGGCCCTGGCTGCTCTTCCCTGGAGAGCAATGATCAAGGGCAGCAGGATCAGAAAGGAAGGGGGGCTATGGGGAGCCAATGCTAGCTGTGAGAAGGGGTCCAGCTGCCTTCTCCAAGGGGATTCATTGTACGAGATGTGTCAGCTGTGGCCACGTTAGCCCTTTACTGGCATCAAACCATGGGCCTCTGAACCATCTCCCACCTGCAGAAGGCACAGGGCTGCACCAGTGGCAATCTGCACAGTCCCATTCCCAGTGCTGCAATGGAGGCTAAGAGGTGGGTCTGGGGCTCGGGTCTGGGCCACACATCTGAGCGGTAAAGCTGCTCCCTCAGCTGGGGGAGAGGCCGGTGCAGCACGGAGAGGGCCCGCCGGAGCAGGCTGCACTCAGATTGGAAGCTCAAATCTGCTGTGAAACAAGTTCAGAAAATTCTGTAACTTCTTTTCCCTGAAAAGACTAAGCAGCAAAATTCAAAGAGAATGACCCCCGTGAGCTGGCTCTCCCCACAGGCCGCGCCATAGGCCAGGGACGCTGCAGCCTTCTCTCCAAAGGGAGCAGCCTCAGTGAAACCTCTTGGAGCTCACGGGCTTGGGCCCCAGCCTGAGCCTAAAAGCTGGAGCAATTCACTGGCCCTAGCGATTCCTTGCATCTCTCAGCATACAGCTAGATCTCTAGATATGGACTTCATCTGGGTCTTTGAACAGAAATATGATCACTTTAAAAATACACATACAGTATTATGTACATTATATACAGCAGGGCAGGCGGCCGGGCTGCGCGAGCCCTCTGCCCTCCCGGCCTCCACATCCGCTGTGGTTCCTAGAACTATTCACATTGGTTAAAAGCACCTCAGTTTCTCAGTAAAGTGAGAGATGCTGAGGGGGGTGGAGGGAGCTGGGACCAAGGTTTGATATGTCCAAACAAGCCCACAGCCACGTGTGCGGGTGCAGAGCTGCTCATGGGTCCATGTGACCTGGGGAGGAGGCATCCCAGACAGGGACTGTCAGTGACCTGCTGCTGGTACAGGGCTGGGCTGGGCTGGCCCGGGGGGGGGGGGGGGGGGATTGAGCTGATTTGCATATTTATAAACTTTAAATACCTATGGTCTTTACCCAGCAGCCCTTGAAGCAGCAGCATGGCTTGGAGGAGGTTGCCATGGGGGAGGGGACTCAGGAGGCACAAGGCTGCAGGGGGGTCACAGGGAGGCTGCGTTCCAGCTGTTCATGCCGTGGGCGCTGGGCTCACGCCCGGACCCATGCATGGTGTGGGGGAGGGACGCAGGCATCCCGCCTGGAGCTGCTGTGTGGCGTGGCTGGGTGTGGCACTAGCCAGACGTGCGTTCCAAGGGCTGTACAGCCTGCAGTGAGTGTGCTGCCCCAGCCCAGCACAGGCCCCACAGCAGTTATGTAATCAGACCACACCTGGAGCAGGTGAGTCAGGGTGGTGCAGCCGCATGGGCTTGTGCTGAGCGGGGGGTCCGGGGGAGGAGAAAAACAAAGTCCGTGTCCCCACTGATGCCCCCCCCCCCCCCGCTGGGATGCAGCCCCTGGCCAGGCCAGGCCCCTCTCACCCAGGTGTTGGATCCAAGTCGCCTCACGACAACGGCATTGTGGCGCTGTCCTTCGCTCCGATGCGCTGCAGGACCTGCCTCCTCCCTGCTCAGCCCTACAGCACTCAGCTGTCCAAACCACATCGGGGGCCGCAGGGTGTGGCTGTGGTTTCCAGGGATGGGCAGCAGGAGGGGCTGCGCTTTGCTGAGCCCATCTTGGCAAGGGGCCTGTGGCTCGTACTGCAGGTACCTGGGAGCAGTGGGGTGAGGCGAGCATGCAGGTGACCTCGCCCAGGTGAAGGGGCTCCAAAGGGCATGTCAGCAGGCGGGCAGGGGCAGGGGAGCAAACGTGTCCCACAAACCTCAATGTGTCCAAAAATAGCAGAGCGAGGGGTAGGAAGCCTAGGCCCAAGGGGCCAAGGCACCACGCCAGCCATCTGAGGGCTCCACGGAAGCACTGACTGAGCCTGGCCAACCCAGCTTCCTGCCCCACACGGAGGCCAGTGGCGCTCAGACTCAGGGCTACTGTCTCTGTATAAACACCCACTGCAGGGCTGTGCTGGCGCGATGAGGAACAGCAACGCTGGTGCTGGTTGCTCCTGGATTATTGGGGGCTGCAGTTCAAATGGAGCCAGTGGGGAATGGTGAAGTTTCTGAGCACCAAGCACAAGCGAACCTGCCCTCCTGCCCCCCAGGAGCCAGGTGCAAAGAGGTCGGTGGGGGTCTCAGCAGCTGGCGTTTCAGGAGTAAATGGTGATGACCTCCCGGCCCCCGCCACGCACCAGCATGACCCGGTCCAGGTGCTCTGTCAGCACCTCCAGGAACTCCATGTCTGCAGGGACGTGGCTGTCAAGGTGAAAACCAGACCCAGCACCTGGCAGGGCTCAGCAGGCGCCATCTAGGGGGCCTAGATGGCACGATTTTATAGGGACAGGTCCGATAACTGGGGCTTTTTTTAAACAGGCACCTAGTACCCCTCACCCCCGTTCACACTTGCTGTCTGGTCACCCTACACCATCGACGGGCCCGCCGGAGACCGAGGTGATGGGGCAGACACAGGGCCTGGGCTTGGCCTGGCCACGGCAGCAGCAGAAGGGCAGGAGTCCCGGGCAGGGACACACTTGGCTAATGACCTGGGCTGCCCCCCGCCCCGCCCCCGGGCATGCCCAGACTCTGGCACAGGAGGTGCAAGCACGGGGGGAGGGTGCTCATGCAGGCCAGCAGAGCCACCTGCCCTGCCCAGAGCACCTGGACCACTGATTGGCTGAGTTAGCGCTCCTGTCACAGGCCTCCACCAATCAGCTATGCCGCACCTGCCAGTGCCTGGCCCGCACAGTGCAGGGCCAGGGACCAGGACAGGGAGATGCCACTGGAGCTGGTGCTGCCCGAAACCGATGGGTATGTGGGGGGGGGGGAGATGCACACCCACGGCTGTCTGTGTTTGCGTCACTGTGTATGCACACCCACGGCTGTCTGTGTCACTGTGTGTGCCTCCACGCCTGTTTGCATTTGTGTCACTGTGTGTGCACACCCACGGCTGTCTGTGTTTGCGTCACTGTGTATGCACACCCACGGCTGTCTGTGTCACTGTGTGTGCCCCCACGCCTGTTTGCGTTTGTGTCACTGTGTGTGCACACCCATGGCTGTCTGCGTCACTGTGTGTGTGCACACCCATGACTGTCTGTGTTTGTGTCACTGTGTGCCCCCACACTTGTTTGTGTTTGTGTCACTGTGTTTGCACACCGACTGTTTGTCACTGTGTGTGCCCCCACCTGTTTGTGTTTGTGTCACTGTGTGTGCACACCCACAGCTGTCTGCGTCACTGTGTGTGCCCCCATGCCTGTTTGTGTTTGTGTCACTGTGTGTGCACCCCCGGCTGTCTGCGTCACTGTGTGTGCACGCCCACGACTGTCTGTGTTTGTGTCACTGTGTGTGCCCCCACGCCTTTTGTGTTTGTGTCACTGTGTGCACACCCACAGCTTTCTGTGTTTGCATCACTGTGTGTGCACACCCACACCTGTTTGTTTGTGTCACTGTGTGCACACCCACGACTGTTTGTGTTTGTGTCACTGTGTGTGCACCCACGACTGTTTGTGTTTGTGTTGCTGTGTGCACACCCACGACTGTGTCTATGTCACTGTGTGTGCACCCACGGCTGTCTGTGTCACTGTGTGTGCACCCATGCCTGTTTGTGTTTGTGTCACTGTGTGTGCACCCATGACTGTTTGTGTCACTCTGTGTGTGTGTGTGCACCCACACCTGTTTGTGTTTGTCACTGTGTGTGCACCCATGCCTGTTTGTGTTTGTGTCACCGTGTGTGCACCCACACCTGTCTGTGTCACTGTGTGTGCACACCCACGCCTGTTTGTGTCACTCTGTGTGTGTGTGCACCCACGACTGTTTGTGCCGCTGTGTGTGCACGCACCCACGGCTGTGTTTGTGTCACTGTGTGCACACCCACAACTGCTTGTGTCTGTCACTTTGTGTGCACCCACGACTGTTTGTGTCACTGTGTGTGTGCACCCACAGCTGTTTGTGTTTGTGTCGCTGTGTGTGCACACCCATGACTTTGTGTCACTGTGTGCGCGCACCCCTGCCTGTTTGTGTTGCTGTGTGCACACCAACGGCTGTCTCTGTGTGCACACCCACGGCTCTCTGTGTTTGTGTTGCTGTGTACACACATACGAGTGTCTGTGTGTTGCGCGGGGGTGTATTTTCAGTTTAATGCCCACCATTTAACACTGGCCATGTTTCTATCTGCTTGTGCAATGACACACTGCCCAGCGCTGCACCAGCTCCCCCAGGGCTGCCTAACTCAGCTAGCAGCTGCAGGAGACGGGCAGGCCTGGACCCCCATGGCAGAGCAGTTGGCCCCAGGGGGCTGATGGGAGGCGAGCACAGTGGATTAATTCCCATAGTGGAACAACGGGCAGCGCTTGGCCCCCACGCGCTGGCTGGGACCCATGGCCCGCCAGGGCTTTGCTCCAGGCAGGAGCACTGATTCTGCCTCGCTGGAGGTGAGCTCTAATGCTGCGGCTCTGCCAGTCAGTTAGAACACGGGCTTGGCTCCATATCGAGCACCCGGGCCCTGCCCCACACCAGAGCCTACCCCCGCCCCCCAGCTCCCAGCAGTAGGGCTGTGGTCTGTTCCTGGCTGGCATACGTCTCTTCCCAGCAGGGAATGTGGTGCTAATGGCTGAGCTGGGCATTGATGCTGAAATGCTCAGGGGTGAGTGTTTCCCATGCAGGCAGCGGGCAGGGGTCACCTGGGTCCAGCCGCAGCCCCGTTGGCCCAACCTGTCTCAGTGAGGGAGGGTGGGAGAAGCTGCCAGGTGGTGGGAGTGGGCAGCCACTGCCATGGTTTGATGGCGCTACCCCAGCTGCTGGTGGGTGGGAGGGGGCATCAGGCAGGGCAGGGAGTTGCCACTGGGCCAGCCCCTCATCCCTAGCACCCACTGCCTGCCCACGCCCGGGCTCCTCGCTTCAGCCGCACTCAGCCGGTGCCTTAGGACCCCCACAGCCCAGAGCCAGCAACACCCACGGCAGGAAAACGGGGACCCCTGGCAGGGGGCTTACAGGGCACGTGTCTGGGTTTGCGGCTGCCAGCAGCCAGCAAAGGATACAGTTCTCATCCCCCTTCCGGTTGCGGGGTGGGCCTGGCATGTTCAGCAGGACTAGCTTGGCGTTCTGTGACTTCTTGACGATCACCTCGTTGAGCTTGACAGCTGTGTGCATCCGCCGCACGTTGGACTGGTTCCTGGAGGAGAAACAGGCTCAGGGGGCAGGGCAGGGCCCAGGCCCTTGGAGCTGGCGGTGGTGTGGGGGGCACAGAAAGCCCCACCCACCCAGCTGTGTCAGACCCAGGAAGGAGGCCTTCCAAGAACAAGCAACTCCTGCACTTCTCAAGAAGTGCCCGAGGCAGTGCTGGCCCCTGGCTGCCCCCGCCAATGGGGCAAGCCTGGGGCACTGGCCAGTCCTGGGGCTCTGACCAGGCTCAGCCAGACAGGTTCAGTCTCTTCCCTCTGTTGGCAGGAAATGCTGTGTGGGGCAGGCAAGGACCCCTGGCAGAGGGCAATGTGGGGCACAGCTGAAGGCCCCCCAGCAGGGGGCGATGTGTGGGGCAGGTGAAGGCCCCCATCAGGGAGTGGTGTGGGGGGCAGGCGAGGACCCCTGGCAGGGGGCAATGTGGGGCACAGCTGAAGGCCCCCCAGCAGGGGGCGAAGTGTGGGGCAGGTGAAGGCCCCCATCAGGGAGTGGTGTGTGGGGCAGGCAAGGACCCCTGGCAGAGGGCAATGTGGGGCACAGCTGAAGGCCCCCCAGCAGGGGGCGAAGTGTGGGGCAGGTGAAGGCCCCCATCAGGGAGTGGTGTGGGGGGCAGGCGAGGACCCCTGGCAGGGGGCAATGTGGGGCACAGCTGAAGGCCCCCCAGCAGGGGGGCAATGTGTGGGGCAGGTGAAGGCCTCCATCAGGGAGTGGTGTGGGGGACAGGCAAGGACCCCCAGCAGAGGGCAATGTGGGGTGTAGGTGAAGGCCCCCAGCCGGGGGCAGTGTGTGGAGCAGGCGAGGACCCCCAGCAGGGGGCAATGTGGGGTGCAGACCCTGCACTGGAGTAGCAGGATCCCACAGCCCCCACCTGCTCCCCTCGGCACTGGCACATGGGACACACACACAACTCGGACTTACAGGTTCTCCCACTCCCTGTGGCAGCACAGGGGAAAGAGAGAGAGAGCACGTCAGCACCGCGTTGCCTTGCCCCAGCCCCCACCCCCTGCAGCACATGCTCCCCTTCACTGCTTCGCTCCCATGTCTGCCAGCCTCTCCCTTCCCAGCAGCCCTGGGCACAGTGCTGTGCTGGTCTCCACTGGCTCCACCCCTGCCTTGCGCAGTCCAGATCTGCACCAGCAAAGGAAGCAGGTGCCTGGGGCGGCCAATGGAAAGGGGCAGCATGCCCGGGTCTTCGGCAGCGGGTCCCTCAGTCCCTCTCGGAGCAAAGGACCCGCTGCCGAATTGCCACTGGAGAATGATGTGGCGCGGTGGAGCTGCCACTGAAGTGCCGCTGATCGCGGCTTTTTCTTTTCTTTTGGCTTCGCCACTTGGGGCGGCAAAAAAGCTGGAGCTGGCTTTGGCCAGGAGCTCCCTGGCCTCTGTCTGCCAGCTCCCAGGCTTGGCTCCAGCACGGACACAGGCAGGCTCATGCCAACACTGCCTGGGACAGGCCTGCTGGGCTGGCTGCCTGGCTCGGCTGAGGACCGGTGTCTGATGGGGGGTGCAGCTTACGGCTTCATGCTGAAGAAATCCTTGATGCTTTCTGGGCTGACGGGGCTCTTGCTCTTGGTCTTCTCCGCAACAGACTTTTCCTTGGTCCAGGTGAGATGCACCTTCTCCGGGGCTGTCTCCGCCTCGTCACCGGGTGACTGGGGGCTGCTGGAGAAGGCCGTGGCGTTCTTATCATGGATGAGCTGCACCTGCACAGAGGAAGTGGGTGAGAGCGGGGAGGGGTCTTCCCAGCCCCCCATCCTGCCAGACCCCTGGTGCCCCAGGCCCATGTCACTTGGCCCTGCCAGCCCCCGCCCTGCAGTACTCAGCCCCACCCTGCTGTTCACTGCCTCTGTGACAAAGTGGGGCTGTTCTTAATGTTTCCCCTGAATACCATGTGGGTGCCTCAGTTTCTGGCCGACCCTCTGTCCCCTGGCAACTAATGGCCCGGGCCCTTCCCCCACTGCAAGGGGATGCTAAAGCTGTGGGAGAACAAAGAGGTCAGGTGACCTCCTGGCCCAGGAAAGAGACAAAGGCCAGAGAGGAGGGGCTGGAGGAGGTTTCAGTTTGGGGCTGGCTGGGGACGGGAAGTGAGGGCAAATGGGGTTGTCTGGCTCACTGGCCCCCAGAATGGATGTGGCTGAGGGGTCCGGTTCTCTGTACCTACAAGCTCTGTTTTAGACCCTGTTCCTGTCATCGAATAAACCTCTGTGTTACTGGCTGGCTGAGAGTCACGTCTGACTGCGCAGTGGGGGTGCAGAACCCGGTGGCTTCCCCAGGACCCCACTGAGGCGGGCTCACTGTGGGAAGCACAGGGAGGGGCAGAGGATGCTGAATGCTCCAAGGAGAGACCCAGGAGGTGAAGACGTGTGAGCTTCTTGCCCTGGAGACAGTCTGCTCCGAGGGAGAGGAGGCTCCCAAAGTCCGGCCTGGCTTTGTGGGGAGCAGGTCCAGAGCATCGCCCAGGAACTCCGTGACAGACTCCATAGTTCCCTCTAGCCCCCCAGCACTTGGTCCTCTTGATGCTCGCTCCCCATAACCCCCCTAGTTCTGCAGCATCAGACCCCCAGCTCCCCATCCTGTGGGGCTAGGCCCCCTCCCAGCATGCAGCCTTACCTCCTCCTCCGGCTTCTCCTCGCTGTCGCCCACCTGCTCCTCTGGGACGCTCAGCCGCAGCCGGGTGTTGGCAGGGTTCTTGCGCCGGATGGAGCCGCGGGACTCGTCTGTGATGCTCTGAATCTGTGTGGGGAGGGATGGAGATGGGAGGTCACTGAGCAAACCCAACTTGCCACTGGCCAGAGACCAGGGGGGTCCCTGCAGGGTACATCCAGCTGGGATCTTGGTGGGGAGCAGGTTCAGCACAGAGCCCACTCGAGCTACTCCGTCCCTGCCCTACCCGGTGATGGGGGTGTGACATTATTGATATAAACTGGGACATATAGATCACGGTTTGCAACCAAGATCCTGTAGTGGCACCAAATCTTACGTAAAGGGGGTCATATAAGGTGTCTAAGACCAGGTTGAGGGTTGCTGGTTATGATTATGGTGTCTGTATGTCTGTATCATTGTGTAGTTGAAGTTATAAGTATTGGCTCTATACTGTCTGTATTTCAAATGTGTGCTGTGTTTCTGGGAGACATCCCAGACAAGCTGGTGTTAGCTCTGCCCAGCCTGCTTGATGGCCCATTAAGGACCATCAGCTACACAACTGACCCATTGAGAGGAGGCAGATACGCCTTGTAACTCAGCAAAGTGCAGGAACTTGCCCATGTGACTCCAGATTCCATTTTGCTGTAATTTTCCACAGTAAGAACAAAGAAGTGTTCTTACACCTGGAAGTGCCTATATAAGGCTGATGCCTCATCTCCATCTTGTCTTCAGTCCTGGTTCTTACCTCTGGAGGGACTTTGCTACAAACTGAAGCTGTGAACAAGGGACTGAGGGCTTGTCTACATCAGAAAGTTGCAGCGCTGGTGAGGGAGTTACAGCGCTGCAACTTTGAAGGTGTACACATCTGCAGGGCACCACCAGCGCTGCAACTCCCTGTTTGCAGCGCTGGCCGTACTCCCGTTTTGTCTCGGGTGTAGAGGATCCAGCGCTGGTGATCCAGCGCTGGTAATCCAATGTAGACAGTTACCAGCGCTTTTCTTGACCTCCGTGGAAGGAGGAAGCCTCTGGTAATCAAGCTGGTTTCCTTTCCCGGTTTGCTCTCTCGGTCCCGGAGCCACCCAGCAAACCGCAGGGAAGGAGACCTGCTTGCTCGGGGTTCCGGGACCGAGAGAGCAAACCGGGAAAGGAAACCAGCTTCGCCGCGGTTTGCTCTCGCGTTCCCGGAGCCAGCCAGCAAACCGCAGGGAAGGAGACCTGCTTGCTCGGGGTTCCGGGACCGAGAGAGCAAACCGGGAACGCCGCGGTTTGCTCTCTCGGTCCCGGAGCCACCCAGCAAACCGCAGGGAAGGAGACCTGCTTGCTCGGGGTTCCGGGACCGAGAGAGCAAACCGTGAAAGGAAACCAGCTTCGCCGCGGTTTGCTCTCTCGGTCCCGGAACCCCGAGCAAGCAGGTCTCCTTCGCTGCGGTTTGCTGGCTGGCTCCGGGACCGAGAGAGCAAACCGCGGCGTTCCCGGTTTGCTCTCTCGGTCCCGGAACCCCGAGCAAGCAGGTCTCCTTCCCTGCGGTTTGCTGGCTGGCTCCGGGACCGAGAGAGCAAACCGCGGCGTTCCCGGTTTGCTCTCTCGGTCCCGGAACCCCGAGCAAGCGGGTCTCCTTCCCTGCGGTTTGCTGGCTGGCTCCGGGACCGAGAGAGCAAACCGCGGCGTTCCCGGTTTGCTCTCTCGGTCCCGGAACCCCGAGCAAGCAGGTCTCCTTCCCTGCGGTTTGCTGGGTGGCTCCGGGACCGAGAGAGCAAACCGCGGGGAAGCTGGTTTCCTTTCCCGGTTTGCTCTCTCGTCCCGGAACCCCCCTTGAAGCCGCCCAACAGCGCTGCAGTGTGGCCACATCTAACACCACTTGCAGCGCTGGTTGCTGTAAGTGTGGCCACTCTGCAGCGCTGGCCCTATACAGCTGTACTAATACAGCTGTAACAACCAGCGCTGCAAAATTTTAGATGTAGACATGCACTGAATGACCCATCCCAGCGGGGGATGTTCTCCAGAGACTTGATTTAAACCTACACTTTATTTCATCACTGCTACAAGGCTGAACTAAGAACTTTGCCATTACTGTATGGAACTGATTCAATTTAACCACTTCTAGCTCTCATCTCTATCTTCTTCCTTTTGTGAATAAACCTTTAGATTTCTAAAGGACTGGCAACAGCGTGATTTGTGGGTAAGATCTGATGTGTGTGTTGACCGGGGTCTGGGGCTTGATTCTTTGGGATTATTGGGGTGTTGGTTTTCATAACCATTTATCCCCAGGACGAGTGGCACTGGTGGTGATACTGGGAGACTGGAGTGTCCAAGGAAATTGCTTGTGTGACTTGTGGTTAGCCAGTGGGGTGAAACCGAAGTCCTTTTTGTCTGGCTGGTCTGGTTTGCCTTAGAGGTGGAAAACCCCAATCTAGGGCTGTGACTGCCCTGTTCGAGCAATTGGTCCTGAATTGGCACTCTCAGTTGGGTCCCGCCAGAACCGCATCGTCACAGGGGGACACTAGGGGCGGAACAGCCAAGGGCAACTCAAGGCTGGCCGGAGGGAAAAGAGTTCAGGTCTGGTTTGGTGGGGCAGGGGGGTCACTGCTGGGGGAGCTCAGGGCTGGCCAGGGGGGGTCACTGCTGAGGGGAGCTCAGGGCAGGCCAGGGGGGTGTCACTACTGGGGGAAGCCGAGGACAGGCCGGGGGGGGGTCACTGCTGCGGGGAGCTGAGGACAGGCGGGGGGGGTCACTGCTGGGGGAGCTCAGGGCTGACCGGGGGGGTCACTGCTGGGGGAGCTCAGGGCTGACCGGGGGGGGGGGGTCACTGCTGGGGGGAGCTCAAGGCAGGCCAGGAGGGTGTCACTGCTGGGGGGAGCCCAGGACAGGCCGGGGGGGGTGTCACTGCTGGGGGGAGCTCAGGATTGGCTGGAGGGGTCACTGCTGGGGGAGCTCAGGGTTGGCCAGAGGGGGGTCACTGCTGGGGGGAGCTCAGGGCTGGCCGGGGGGGTCACTGCTGGGGGAGCTCAGGGCAGGCCAGGGGGGTCAGTGCTGGGGGGAGCCTAGGACAGGCCGGGGGGGGGTCACTGCTGGGGGGAGCCTAGGACAGGCCGGGGGGGGGTCACTGCTGGGGGGAGCCTAGGACAGGCCGGGGGGGGTCACTGCTGGGGGAGCTCAGGGCTGGCCGGGGGGGGTCACTGGTGGGGGAGCTCAGGGCTGGCCAGGGGGATGTCACTGCTGGGGAGAGCCTAGGACAGGCCGGGGGGGGGTCACTGCTGGGGGGAGCTCAGGGCTGACCGGGGGGGTCACTGCTGGGGGGAGCTCAGGGCTGGCCGGGGGGTCACTGCTGGGGGGAGCTCAGGGCTGGCTGGAGGGGTCACTGGTGGGGGAGCCCAGGGTTGGCCAGAGGGGGGTCACTGCTGGGGGGAGCTCAGGGCTGACCGGGGGGGTCACTGCTGGGGGGAGCTCAGGGCTGGCTGGAGGGGTCACTGGTGGGGGAGCCCAGGGTTGGCCAGAGGGGGGTCACTGCTGGGGGGAGCTCAGAGCTGGCCGGGGGTCACTGCTGGGGGGAGCTCAGGGCAGGCCAGGAGGGTGTCACTGCTGGGGGGAGCCCAGGACAGGCCAGGGGGGGTGTCACTACTGGGGGAGCTCAGGGCAGGCCAGGGAGGTCACTGCTGGGGGAGCTCAGGGCTGGCCGGGGGGGGGTCACTGCTGGGGGGAGCCTAGGAAAGGCCAGGGGGGGTCACTGCTGGGGGAGTTCAGGGCTGGCCGGGGGGTGTCACTGCTGGGGGAGCTCAGGACTGACCGGGGGGAGGGTCACTGCTGGGGGGAGCCCAGGGCAGGCCGGGGGGGGTGTCACTGCTGGGGGAGCCCAGGGTTGGCCAGAGGGGGGTCACTGCTGGGGGGAGCTCAGGGCTGGCCGGGGGGGGGGTCACTGCTGGGGGGAGCCGAGGACAGGCCGGGGGGGGTCACTGCTGGCGGAGCTCAGGGCTGGCCAGGGGGTCACTGCTGGGGGAGCTCAGGGCTGGCTGGAGGGGTCACTGGTGGGGGAGCCCAGGGTTGGCCAGAGGGGGGTCACTGCTGGGGGGAGCTCAGGGCTGACCGGGGGGGTCACTGCTGGGGGGAGCTCAGGGCTGGCTGGAGGGGTCACTGGTGGGGGAGCCCAGGGTTGGCCAGAGGGGGGTCACTGCTGGGGGGAGCTCAGAGCTGGCCGGGGGGTCACTGCTGGGGGGAGCTCAGGGCAGGCCAGGAGGGTGTCACTGCTGGGGGGAGCCCAGGACAGGCCAGGGGGGGTGTCACTACTGGGGGAGCTCAGGGCAGGCCAGGGAGGTCACTGCTGGGGGAGCTCAGGGCTGGCCGGGGGGGGGTCACTGCTGGGGGGAGCCTAGGAAAGGCCAGGGGGGGTCACTGCTGGGGGAGTTCAGGGCTGGCCGGGGGGTGTCACTGCTGGGGGAGCTCAGGACTGACCGGGGGGAGGGTCACTGCTGGGGGGAGCCCAGGGCAGGCCGGGGGGGGTGTCACTGCTGGGGGAGCCCAGGGTTGGCCAGAGGGGGGTCACTGCTGGGGGGAGCTCAGGGCTGGCCGGGGGGGGGTCACTGCTGGGGGGAGCCGAGGACAGGCCGGGGGGGGTCACTGCTGGCGGAGCTCAGGGCTGGCCAGGGGGTCACTGCTGGGGGAGCTCAGGGCTGGCTGGGGGGGGTCACTGCTGGGGGAGCTCAGGGCAGGCCAGAGGGGTCACTGCTGGGGGAGCTCAGGGCTGGCCGGGGGGGGTCACCGCTGGGGGAGCTCAAGGCTGCCCAGGGGGGTGTCACTGCTGGGGGGAGCCTAGGACAGGCCGGGGGGGGTCACTGCTGGGGGAGCTCAGGGCTGGCCGGGGGGGGTCACTGGTGGGGGAGCTCAGGGCTGGCCGGGGGGGGTCACTGCTGGGGGGAGCCCAGGACAGGCCGGGGGGGGTGTCACTGCTGGGGGAGCTCAGGGCTGGCCGGGGGGGGTCACTGCTGTGGGAGCTCAGGGCTGGCCGGGAGGGGTCACTGCTGGGGGAGCTCAGGGCTGGCTGGAGGGGTCACTGCTGGGGGAGCTCAGGGCTGGCCGGGGGGGTCACTGCTGTGGGTGCTCAGGGCTGGCCGGGGGGGTCACTGCTGTGGGTGCTCAGGGCTGGCCGGGGGGGTCACTGCTGGGGGAGCTCAGGGCTGGCCGGGGGGGTCACTGCTGGGGGAGCTCAGGGCTGACCGGGGGGGGTCACTGCTGGGGGGAGCCCAGGACAGGCCAGGGGGGGTGTCACTGCTGGGGGAGCTCAGGGCTGGCCGGGGGTGTCACTGCTGGGGGAGCTCAGGGCTGGCCGGGGGGGGTCACTGCTGGGGGAGCTCAGGGCTGGCCGGGAGGGGTCACTGCTCAGGGGTCTCAGGACCAACCCCAGCTGCAGAGCCTGCACCACAATTATGAGCAGCCCCCATGGCTCAAAGGGCCCAGCTGACATGGCAAAGCTGCTGCCCCCTGGGGGCGCAGGCCCCAGCGTTTTGGGGGGGACAGCCTGCCCCGGGCAGAGGCCTCGCCCAGGGAGCCCAGTTACCTCTCGCTCCCGCTCAGTCTTGGTGAGGTGCATCTGCTTGAGGATCTGTGAGCGCTGCTCCATCACCAGGGTCTTCTCGTAGGTGTAGGCCGAGATGTCGCTCTCATGCTGCAGGGACAGGATGCACCATCACCCAGGGAGAGAGCTCGGCCCACGCAGCGCCCCCGGCTCAGCCTGAGGCACGGCCACAAGCCCAGGGCTCGGGTGCCCAGCAGCCCTGGGCCCCAGAACCACCAGGCACATGGGCAAGTGCCCCGTTACCCAGAAAACACCTGTGTGGACCTTCCCCTGCAGCCCCTTGGGGACCCCAGTGCTCGGCATGGGCAGCTCCGCACCCAGCTCTCAGGGCAGCTACTATGCACAAGGCCCAAGCCAGTGGCCAGCCACAAGGCCAGGGAGCTGGGCCAGGCTGGGGCTGGGCCGTGCGAGAGAGCTCACCATCTCCACCACCTCCACCTCAGCCGTGATGCGCAGGTGGTACAGGAACGTCGTCAGGTCCTTCTTCATCTGGATGCTGTTATCGTCCATCTGCGCCACCGTGAAGATGCGCATCTTACATTTACGCCAGACCTGCCGGGGAGATGGAGCGCTGGCAGCCTGCCTGGCATGGAACCCTTCCCATTCCAGCCTGGTCACTCCAGCACACAGGGAACCGGCCCCCCATCTCAGCCCGGTTGGCTCACCACAGGGAGGAACTGGTCCCCAACCCAAGCCTGGCTGGCCCACTGTGATGACGTGGGGGAGTTTCTTATTTTCCTTGTTTCCTACGGGGGATTCACTTTGTTTTCCAATGGTTGGTATGCAGAGGGAGGGCGATTCAGTGTTCCTGGGTGTTACTGGTTTAACAAGGTGAGGGGAGAGGGAGTTTGTTGGTGCAGAGGACCGGAGAGGGACTCAGGACCCCGGCCGAGGGCCTGGAGGATGAAGACCCCAGTGACTGGTGACCGGGAGACCCAGCGCAGGAGTCACAGCCGGTTCTGGCCAGAGGGAGGACAATGGGCTGCGAAGAGAGGACCCCAGTGACCTGACCAGCCAGAGGAGGCCAGAGGACAGAAGAGGGGAAGCCCAGGCATGGAGTTTACGACCCTGTTTCCCTGGAGAGAAGACAATGGACAGAGGTGGTGCTTGAGGCTGGGGATCTCAGATGCCCAGCTGGGAAGCAGGGGGGCTCTGGATTGGAGAGGGGCTGGGCTGAGAGAGGCCAGGCCTGAGGCCCTGAGAGTTTCCTGTGCTGGGTTCAACTC
The DNA here is from genome assembly GCF_007399415.2 of Gopherus evgoodei. Classification (NCBI taxonomy): domain Eukaryota; kingdom Metazoa; phylum Chordata; order Testudines; family Testudinidae; genus Gopherus; species Gopherus evgoodei. The sequence goes on from NC_044335.1 coordinate 706,159, forward strand.
TCAATAAACCCTCCTGTTTTATGCTGGCTGAGAGTCACTCCGGTCCAGAGAAGAGGGTTGCATCGTCCCCTTCGGAGGGTGGAGGCCCCGGGGTCCAGAGCACGTGGACTCCCTGAGGGGGCCCAAGGCAGAGACAGATGTGCTAAGGCTCAGGGGGCACGGGAGCATGATCTGTGAGTCCATGACACCCACCAAAGGGGGGAACCGGCCCTCAATCTGACTAGCCGGCCCACCAAAGGAAGTGTGTGACAAATGTGGGAATCGTCCATAATATAGGTATGAACTGTTGATGGACTACTTGTGCGGATCACCCTGACGCTGCTCCCCAGTGGGTACAGAAGGGTTACAGTGCAGCCCCTAGGGCAGCATAGAGTCTTGTAATTGTCTGTGGGGAGGTGGGACCGGGTCATGAGGGACTGCCTGGAACTCACCCATCTCAATGGGAACCCTGCAGAGACAATGGGATGCTGAAAGCACCTGCCAGGACTTGCAGCAATAAAAAGATTAGCCAAAGGAACTAGTCAGAAAATGGTGTCGTCCCCCCCCCCCCCCCCCGCCTCCCAGAGCAGAGCAGAGCAGAGCAGAGCAGGGAGAGAGCGTGTTAAATGAGGCACAGCTGACTGCAGGGCTGGGGAACGCTGATCAGGCCAGGAACTGGGGCCCAGCCTCAGGCCGGGGTCTAAGAGACACCAAAGACAAGAGTGGCAGTAGCAGCAGCCACAGGGCATCCCCACAGCCCAGTTCCCAGCTCTGGCACTGAGCATGAAGGTCCTTCAGCTGGCGCAACAGAAACTGGCCGACTGTCAGACCCAGTGCAAAGAAGAGGGAGCGCAGGGTAAGCAGCAGCAACAGCATGAGCCAAGTCTGGAGCCGAGCTGGAGCGCGAGGTCCTCCACTAGTACATGGGGCGGGACCATGGGACGCCGGTTCTGCAGGGAGCCTAGATACCAATGGGGGGGGGGGAGACGGTGATCCCTACCGCAGGCCCTGGCACAAGGCTTGCTGTTTGCATCAGGCTGGGCAGCCCAGCTCCACTCTCGCCCCAGCACTCCCTCCCAAACCACAAAGCCGCACTAGGAACAGGTCAAAGAGACTCCACTGCACAAGTTCAGCCTGATTCCGGTGGCTTCTCAGAAACGTTTTTGGGGTGTGCACCAGGCCCGGGGGCGGGAATGTGGCAGTTACTCCAGTGCTGGGAGACTCTTTCCCCAAACGCCATGATGGCGCAGATGTCACTACGAGGGGTAGCTGTGTTAGTCTGCATCAGCAACAAAAACCAAGGAGTCCTTGTGGCACCTTAGAGACTAACCCATTTATTTGGGCATAAGCTTTCGTGGGTAAAAAACCCACTTCATCAGATGCATGGTGTGACGAACTGGGAATGTTCTTAATGTTTTCTCTGAATACTGTGTTGGTGCCTCAGTGTCCCCATGACAGTTCTTAAGTATCTGGCAGAGCAAAGGGCCAGTGCCCCTAAATGCCTGGCACTCTGTCTCCTAGCAACTGATGGCCTGGGCCCCTCCTCTGCAAAGGTGCCAGCTGAAGGTGTTGGAGACAAAGGGATCAGGTGACCTCCTGGCCCGGGAAAGGGGCTGAGCAGAGAGGAGGGGCTGGGAGGGGTTGTTAGTCTGGAGCTGGCTGGGGACAAGGGTGGAGGGCAGACCTGGGGGTCTGGCTCACTGCCCCCCAGAATGGACCCGGCCGAGGGGTCCGGTTCGCTGTATCTACAAGCTCTGTTTTAGACCCTGTTCCTGTCATCGAATAAACCTCTGTTTTACTGGCTGGCTGAGAGTCACGTCTGACTGCAAAGTGGGGGGGCAGGACCCTGTGGCTTCCCCAGGACCCCGCTGGGGTGGACTCCCTGTGGGAAGCGCACGGAGGGGCAGAGGATGCTGAATGCTCCAAGGAGAGACCCAGGAGGTGAAGCCGTGTGAGCTTCTTGCCCTGAACAAGTCTGCTCCAAGGGAGAGGAGGCTCCCCAAAGTCCTGACTGGCTTGGTGGGGAGCAGTTCCAGAGCATCGCCCGGGGACTACATGACACCCCCCCAATCCCAGCCTGGCTGGCATGTCAAAAGGGAACACCTCCCCCGCTCCGGTCCCAGCCCATGCCCCTGATCCCACCCCAGCCCCCCCTTTCCACAGTACCTTGTGGTGCCGCAGCAGGAAGGGCAGCAGCATCAGCATCCCCCCGTCATGGACAATCCACCAGACGTCAATGTGGCCCTCAGAGAACCGCTCTTGGTTGCCCGGGAACATGGCAAGGTTCTTGGTGACCAGCAGGGCCAGGTGGCCGGCTGTGGTCTCCCGCACCAGCTCTGTGGGGAAGGGCTGTGGGTCAGGGCAGAGACCAGCCCCCTCCCAGCAGCGTGAGGGCTGATGACCCACCAGTGATGACCCTCCCCTCCCCCTCAGGAGCGCCAGGCGCATGCCCAGAGCACTGCATCCCCAGAGAGCACGGCAGAGTCTCCTGGGCTTCATCCTCCAGCCCTCTGCACAGCGCCCAGCACTTCCCTGAGGGCCTGCTACCAACGGGGAGAGGGGCCAGTGCCCTGGGCCGGGCTGGGGCTGCATCCAGCTGCTGCCAACGGGGAGAGGGGCCAGTGCCCTGGGCCGGGCTGGTGCTGCATCCAGCTGCTGCCTTGCCCCCACATACCCGGCACAAGAAGCATCCCTGGCAGCTAGGCGAGGACTCATGACAGGGTGATCACACCTGGCATGTACAATCCATCGTCTCCTCCCAGCCTGCAGGCAACACTGCGGGGGGCAGGCTTCCAGGTGGCTTTGCGTTTGCTCATGTGGGGGTCTGTGGATGTGCACATGTGTGTGCGCTGTGTGTGCACACAGACCTTACTGAGGGAAGCTGTGTCTCAGAGCTGAGCTCTGCATCGAGCACTGGATGCGGTAAGGCTTGAGTCTCTTCTCTCTTGGCAGTGAGTTCTGCGGGCCACGTATGACCCCCATGAAGGCTCTGCCTCCCGCACTCCCCTACTGGTCAATAGCTTCCTGGTCCCAGTGGGATGTCGCTGCCATGGGACATGGAGGGAGCTGGGGCAGAGCCCAGCGTGGCAGTGGCCCAATGCAAAGCAGGGCCGAGATGGCAGAGCGGCTCGGGGTCCCCAGGGAGAGGAACGAGTCAGTGTGTTCTCACAGGAGTGATCCCAAGAACGAGGCTGATGTGACCCCTCTGCTCTTAGCGTGAAATGAAGAGGTCCCCCCGCTGCCCCCCCCAGTAACCCTCTGCAGCCACAGCAAGGATTGCGCTGGCTCTCAACAGTGTCCCACTTTCTGCTTTGGCTCATGCAACCGCACCAGAACCAGAACCGCCCCCCGACCCACAGCCCTGCCGCTGCCCCTCCCCCACGACCCACAGCCCTGCCGCTGCCCCTCCCTCCCGACCCACAGCCCTGCCGCTGCCCCTCCCCCATGACCCACAGCCCTGCCGCTGCCCCTCCCCCATGACCCACAGCCCTGCCACTGCCCCTCCCCCATGACCCACAGCCCTGCCGCTGTCCCTCCCCCATGACCCACAGCCCTGCCGCTGTCCCTCCCCCACGACCCACAGTCTCCTGGACTAATTGAGGGTTTACACAGCACCAGGAACTGCTGGTTTCTCCCCTCCCCTCCTGCTCCCCCGAGCTCCAGATCTGCACTTGGCTGGACTGGGCGGTGGCCATGAACTCTGCTCAGTCAGAGGCCGCCAGGCTGGCTCATACCAATGAAGTTCCTCCAGGTCTGGTGATCTTCCTTCTGCCGCCAGTTGCGCGGCCACCCCACCAGCACCGTGTTGTGCTGCAGGCCGCCGAGCCCGCTGGACTGGATGAGGTGGGACATGCCATCCCGCAGGTTGGACGAGATCACGACCTGGCAAAAGCCTTTCACCTTCTCAGCTTCCATCAGGCGGCGCAGGGACTGCCCCAGGGAGAGACAGGGAGGGGAATTAGCAACAGCACAACAGCACCTCTCCCCTGTGGCACAGCGTCTCAGGGCCGTCCCAGGAGCAGCGGGGACACCGCAGTGCCAGGTGCACCCAGAACCCTCCATGAGCAGGGTCCCCTCCCTGAGTTCCCTGGAGCCGTGGGCCTGGGCAGCAGGCGAGGAAGACAGAGGGGTGGGCAGAAGGAGGGCAGCATGCTGGGTAGGAAGCACATGCTAAAAGCTCACTAATCCCCCGTCAGCCAGGAGTGTGGGGGCATTGCTTGGCACTGCCAGGCATCATGCTGAGTTAGTGCGTGCCGCCCTCACTTTCTGTGCAGAGCTGAGGGGCGGCCCTGTGCCAGAATTATTTACTCACAAAAATTATAACATATCACCAAGAGGAGAAATTGGTTGATTACAAGCTCCTAATCCTATTAGGGGGAAGTGCAGCCGTGCGTGGGTGTGCCTGGCGAGGGGGCTCCCCCGGCATTCCAGTGAGCAGGGCATGGAGCAGCCATTTCATGCTGCTACGGGACATAGCCCTGCCCACTTTGCTGAGCCCCCCAGCTTGCCCCCGCCCCCCTGTTCACAGCCCCCCACTCTACACCTCAGGTCCCCCTTGCACATCCCCTTCCCCCACTCTACGCCCCAGCTCCTCCCCGTGCACGCCCCCTCCCTCATCTCTATGCCCCAGCTCTCCCTTGCACATCCCCTCCCCCACTCTACGCCCCAGCTCCCCCCGTGCACATCCCCTCCCCACTTTATGGCCCCCCCCGTTCACATCCCCTCCCCCATCTCTATGCCCCAGCTCCCCCTGTGCACATCCCCGGCATTCTGGTGATGGACATGTCTTCACAGGCCAGTGAGACAGAAGCTGAGGCTGTCAACCTGTGTCACAGCAGCACTCAACTCCCACACATCTGCCCCCTTTGCTCTAATCCCAGCTTTCCCCACGTGCCCTGCACCATCCCGCCAGTGGGCCCAGCAGGCTGGGGTCAGTGGGACCTGGCCCAGTGGGGACGCCGGAGTCCCAGGGCCATGCTCCGCTGGGGCTGTCCGGTGCCAGCTGCTGTGAGCCAGCTGCGACCCATGGCAGCAGGCAAACCTGACAGTAGTGCCAAGCGGGGGGCGGGGGGCAGATGTGAGGAGGGGGATCTGGGGGCTTTGCGAGGCTCTGAGAAGGAGTGTGCAGCCAGGAAGTATCCCAAGAGGAGGCTCTGCTCCCAAGCCAGCGCACCATGTCACGGAGATGCTGTGTGGGCTGCAGGCCCTTGAAGGGGAGTAGCCTGGAGAGGGGGGTGTCGGTGACTGAGGAAGGGAAGCGGCACCGGGGCCGGGTGTGACTTTGCACTCAATATGATTTTATATAAGTATGCTAATGAGTGTAAATATAATGTAATTGGAATATGCTTCATGCAAAAGGTCTCTTTTACGATATCATTACAAAGCTTATAATCTACTGAGTGTGGTCATCCTATCTGTATAAATGTACCACTCTTGTATATGAAACTAGAAATATGAAATATAACTCTGAGGGCCTATCGTAATTATGCAAAGTGTGGGCCATTAATGGTGGTTTGGAATCTTGATGGCTCCCATCAACCAGGACAATTGACTGTGGATGGCTCTGTTTGCAGCCAGGCCTTCTTGTGAGTCAGGCCGGGAGGAATGAAGGCCTGGGGTCTTACGCTGACACGTGGTCATGTCCCCTGAACTGGAATCCATCTTTAACCTAGTGTCTTTCCATTGAGAAGGAGAGGGTGGGAACCCAGAGTCGGACAAAGGATTCCCCCCTTATGCAAAAGATATATGAAGTGGTGGAACAGAACGAAGAGAAAAGAAGCCATTGTGAACAATCCCCTAGCTACTTCCTGAGCTGGAACAAGAGCTGTACCAGAGGAAAGAATTGTGCCCAGGCCTGGATGGGTCCAGTCTGAGGAAAAAAACTTACTGAAGCATCTCTGAGGGTGAGATTATCTGTACCCAGTTTGATTAGACATAGATTTGCGTGTCTTATTTTATTTTGCTTGGTGACTTACTTTGTTCTGTCTGCTATTACTTGGAACCACTTAAATCCTACTTTCCATATTTAATAAAATCACTTATTACTTATTAATTAACCCAGAGCATCTGGGTGGGCAAATAGCCGTGCATGTCTCTCTACCAGTGTTATAGAGCGTGAACAATTTATGAGTTTATCCTACATAAGCTTTATACAGGGTAAAACGGATTTATTTGGCTTTAGACCCCATTGGGAGCTGGGCATCTGAGAGTTAAAGACAGGAACACCTCTGTCAGCTGCTTTCAGGTAAGCCTACAGCTGTTAGGGGACGTGGTTCAGACCTGGGTCTGGGTTTGCAGTAGGCTAGCGAGTCTGGCTCAAACCAGGCAGGGCACTGAACATAAGAACGGCTTTACTCTGTCAGACCAAAGGTCCCTCTAGCCTAGTATCCTGTCTACTGATATTGGCCAATGCCAGGTGCCCCAGAGGGACTGAACCTCACAGGTAATGATCAAGTGATCTCTCTCCTGCCATCCCTCTCCACCCTCTGACAAACAGACACCATTCCTTACCCGTCCTGGCTAATAGCCATTAATGGAGTTAACCTCCATGAACTTATCCAGTTCTCTTTTAAACCCTGTTATAGTCCTAGCCTTCACAACGTCCTCAGGCAAGGAGTTCCACAAGTTGACTGTGCGCTGTGTGAAGAAGAACTTCCTTTTATTTGTTTTAAACGTGCTGCCCATTAATTTCATTTGGTGACCCCTAGTTCTTGTATTATGGGAATAAGTAAATAACTTTTCCTTATTCACTTTCTCCACATCACTCATGACTGTATAGACCTCTATCATATCCCCCCTTAGTCTCCTCTTTTCCAAGCTGAAGAGTCCTAGCCTCTTTAATCTCTCCTCATATGGGACCTGTTCCAAACCCCTAATCATTTTAGTTGCCTTTCTCTGAACCTTTTCTAGTGCTAGTTTATCTTTGCTGAGATGAGGAGACCCCATCTGTAGCAGTATTCGAGTCAAGTCCCAAGCTGCCAGGGCAGGAAAGCAGGGGCAGTGGCAGTCTTGGCACATCAGTGCTGCTCTCACCTCCTCTGCCCGCTGGGCCTGCAGGTGGTTATCCAGGAAGGTCCCTTCCAGCACGGAGCCCACGATCGTCAGCCCCTTGCCGGCCTTGAGCTGCGAGGTGAGAGACAGGAGCTGCGGGTACACCACGTTCTGCTCCTGATCCACTCGGACCAGAACCAGCAGCTGAGGCCTGGGAAGGGAACACCCTGGGGTTAAACACTGACTGTGCTCAGCCCCCACACCCTGTTCCACACCCACCCCAGGGGATCAATGAGCCTCCCTCCAATGCCTGCCATGCGCCCTGGTCACACAACCTCTACAGCCCCTAGGGCCAGGGTGCCCCCATCCATCTGTACCCTGGATCTCAAACCCTCTGCCCCAACTGCCAGGCCCAGGCAGCACCGCCCCGCCCATGCCCCAGCATGTGAACTCCTGGGCAGGGCTCTCTTCTGGAGCTTCCTGCCCACCACCCACTCCCTGCTCTTTGCCCTGTTACTGGCTAGAGACAGCTCCAGCCCCTCAGCCGCCTCGCGCTCACCTCCAGTTTTTGGTGTGCGGGGGCCCCTCCTCCAGCCGAAGCAGAGCGTAGCGTGCCGCGCTGAGCGAGAGCCCTCTGATGCCATCGCCCCACTCCTTCTCCGCTCTGCCAGGGGAGGGACAGGGGAACTCAGCGCCTAGCAGGATTGGAGGCCAGCCCACGCTCTGGGGGCAGCTGAGGGGTCCTGGACTAGGATGCGAAGGGGTAGGCCTGGCAGGGCCCAGCATCAGGGGTGCTGTCACTGTCCCCAGGGCAAGGCCCTAAGCACTAGAGCGTGAGCGTCCTGTCCCAGGGTGCCACCAGCTCTCTCCAAGGCAGCTGGGCTTAGAGGGGCACCAAGAAAGGCAGAGAGCAGGGGCAGCTCTCAGGCCTGCTCCCTAGGACGGGAGAATGGGGGACCCACTAGGAGCTGGGTGGCTGCTGATTGACTGAAGCTCAGACAATCCAACAGCCTGACAGAGCCTGTGGCATCTTGTGAGCTGGGCACAGCCCTGCCCTGCTGCGGCCCATCTCCCACGTCACTTGGGGCCAGCGTCAGAGCTCCTGCCATGGGCCTGTGGGCAGGCTGAGCACGGAGGGGTTTGGGGACCTCCCTGATCACCCGGTAGCAGAGCTGGGACTAGCAACCAGGGCTCAGGGCTCCCAGTCCGGCAGCCTGAGAACTTGGCTCTTTCCAGCCCAGGCACTGGCTGTTTCCCAGCATGACGGAGTGTGGTGGGCGCTGGGTTGATCAGGCTGCGGGCAGGGCTCCGGGGAAGCCCTGCCCTGCCGTGGGCTCTGTTCAGCCCTGTCGCGGCGGATGCCTGCGCCCAGGAGCAGCTCCCCCGCCCCGCACGCCCCACTCACCCCCTGTATTCGATGTACTTGTAGATGAGGCCGGCGATTAGCATGGCCACGAGCGCGTAGTACCAGGAGCAGATGAACATCAGGGCCAGGCAGAGGCTCATGCCCAGAAAGGAGAGTGTCCTGGGTGGCAGAGGGAGCTCTCAGCCCAGCCCCACAGCACCAGCCTTCCAGCACGCGAAGCCCTGCCCTGGCACCTCCCCCACCTGCCTCTGAGGCACTCCGTGGCCCCACAGCCCCCATGCCAGCCCTGGCTTGCCAGGAGGGAGGCTGCCTGAGCGAAGCGCAGGTCCCGCTAGCCCCACCCAATCAGGCCCCACAGCAGCCAGAGCCGGCCCAGGCGAGACCGGCCTCAGCTAGCATTGCTCCTCCTGGCCTCCATCGGCGCAGCGCCAGGGGGGCAGTAGCTGCCTGCCGTTCCCCACTGTTCAGGCAATCCAGCCCCTGGGAACCAACCTCCCCACTGCACACATGGGGAAACTGAGGCTCTGAGAGGCCAGGCCTGTTCCACATTGCCCAGGGGGCCAGTGAGAGAAGCATCCTGAACTCACGGCTCCCGCTCCCCTGCATGAAGCAGCAGGGCCCATCCCAGTGCATACCAGGGCGGCAGCAGCACCCGTCAGGAAGGGCAGAGCCCTGGGACAGGATCCTCCTGCAGGCCAATACCCACCAGTGGTAATATCGGAACCGGGGCCGCCAGTTGGGTGTCCTCAGCAGTGTCTGCACCGCGCACGCCAAGTTGACAAACATGTAGCACATCAGGAAAAACCTGCAGGCGAGAAAGGGAGACCGTGCCTTAGCCTTTCACCCCAGAGCCAGTGGCAGCCTGGCCCCAGGAACCCCAGGGATGGGCAGGAGGAGGTACCATGCCCACACACTGGCTGTCCCCGAGGGCCCTCAGGGATCCCAGCTGCTGCCAGGATCTCTGGAGGAAACAGCAGCTGGCAGAACGGTGCCGTGGGGCCCTGATGCTGGCCAAGAGACAAGGGCCGCATCCCACGTGGGACTGTCCTCTCCTGCCAGCTAGTGGTGCTCTTGCCAGGGCAGGGAGCGGGCACATCTCCCTGGCACCCCCAGGGGAGCTCTCCTTCAGCCAGGGCCTGGGCAAGCCCAGGCAGTGCCATGCAGATACGGGCATCTCGACGGCACTGGCCGCAGGCTGCAGATCAGCTGGGCAGGGGGCCGCAGTGGGGGGAGTGTCCTGGCTGGCCCAGTCTCGGGGTGGGGGGTGCAGCAGAGCACGCTGCCTACATGGAGAGGATGGGGGCGACCTCGTCCAGGGAGGCGATGAGGATTCCGATCTCACAGATGCAGGCGGTGAGGAGCAGCGCCCAGGTGGGCTCCCCGTTGGCTTTGCCGTGGCCGAAGACCTGGGCAGAGAGCGAGAGAGATGAGCATTAGGGTGCCTGGGGGGGAGGGGGGGTGACACTGCCCATTTCCCATCTAACACTCACTGGGAGGCCCTGGCATAGGGTAGGCACCCCTAACAGCTGGCACAGCTGCACAGCCAAGGAGACAGAACTCCCCAGCTCCCCCAGGACAGAGCCAGGCTGCCCCACCTGGGCACCGGGAAGTCAGCCCTGGGGCTGCCACAGGGACGCTGCACTCAGCTCCGGGGATGGCACAAGACGCACAGGCTGGCACAGGCCCACCCCTGCAGGACACATGTGTTCACAGGGATGTGGCTCTTTCTGGGCACCAGGGGCCTCACAAGTATAGAGCAAAGCAGAGTCCCTGCTGAGGAGCCACAGGCACTGGCACGGGTGGGAGCTGACAGCGCAGGGCTGAGGCAGAGCCTGGGGGCAGGAGGCTGTGACGTTATTGATATAAACTGGGACCATATAGAACACGGTTTGCAACCATGGTCCTGTAGTGGCATCAAATCCTATGTAAAGGGGGTCATATAAGGTGTCCAAGACCAAGTTATGAGTTGCTGGTTATGATTATGCTGTCTGTATGTCTGTATCATTTTGGTAGTTAATGTTATGAATATTGGCTGTATGCTGTCTGTATTTCAAACTTGTGCTGTGTTACTGGGAGAGATCCCAGACAAGTTGGTGTCAGCTCTGCTTAGCCTGCTTGATGGCCCATTAAGGACCATCAGCTACACAATCGACCCATTGAGAGGAGGCAGATACGCCTTGTGACTCAGCAAAGTGTGCAGGGACTTGCCCATGGGACTCCAAACTCTATTTTGCTGTAATTTTCCACAGTAAGAACAAAGAAGTGTTCTTACACCTGGAAGTGCCTATATAAGGCTGATGCCTCATCTCCATCTGGTCTTCAATCCTGCTTCCTACCTCTGGAGGGACTTTGCTACAAGCTGAAGCTCTGCACAAAGGACTGAATGACCCATCCCAGCTGGGGATGTTCTCCAGAGACTTGATTTAAACCTGCAGTTTACTCCATCACTGCTACAAGCCTGAACGAAGAACTTTGCCATTATTGTATGTAATTGATTCCATTTAACCAATTCTAGCTCTCATCTCTATCTTCTTCCTTTTATGAATAAACCTTTAGATTTTAGATTCTAAAGGATTGGCAACAGCGTGATTTGTGGGTAAGATCTGATGTGTATATTGACCTGGGTCTGGGGCTTGGTCCTTTGGGATCGAGAGAACCTTTTTCTTTTACTGGGTGTTGGTTTTCATAACCATTCATCCCAGGACGGGTGGCACTGGTGGTGATACTGGGAGACTGGAGTGTCTAAGGAAATTGCTTGTGTGCCTTGTGGTTAGCCAGTGGGGTGAAATCGAAGTCATTTTTGTCTGGCTGGTTTGGTTTGCCTAAAGAGGTGGAAAAACACCAGCCTTGGGCTGTGACTGCCCTGTTCGAGCAATTGGTCCTGAACTGGCACTCTCAGTTGGGTTCTGCGAGGACCGCATCGTCACAGGGGTCATGGGGTAATGGGGGCTGAGGCAGAGCCTGGGGGTCGGGGGGCCATGGGGTGACAGGGGCTGAGGCAGAGCCTGGAAGCCAGCGGGCCATGGGGCAATGGAGGCTGAGGCAGAGCCTGGGGGCCTGGGAGCCATGGGGTAATGGGGGCTGAGACAGAGCCTGGGGGTCGGGGGGCCATGAGGCGACAGGGGCTGAGGCAGAGCCTGGAAGCCAGCGGGCCATGGGGCAATGGAGGCTGAGGCAGAGCCTGGGGGCCTGGGAGCCATGGGGTAATGGGGGCTGAGACAGAGCCTGGGGGTCTGGGGGCCATGAGGCGACAGGGGCTGAGGCAGAGCCTGGGGGCCATGGTGCGACGGGGGCTGAGGCACAGCCTGGGGGCCATGGAGCAATGAGGGCTGGCACCACACACTTCCCAGCACCACACGGTTCCAACGCCCGTCGATTGGCAGCGCTGCTGGGCTCCTGCTGGGGACAGACCAGGCCATATGGCCGGTGCTGCTCTCCGTTCCCCAGGGAAGCTTGTTGCCTGAGCTGCCCAAAGAGCCCTGTTGACAGGGAGCAGGGGTGGAAGAGACCTGAGTGCAGACGGCTCCACTCAGCACACTGAAAACGGGTGGGTCGCAACCAGGGCAGCTCCCTGTCCAGCCACAGGAGCAGGCCCCCCAAGGAGGCACCAGGTTGTCCCTGCCTCCCGGGGAATCCCCCGAGCAGCCTCAGGCTGTGGGGGCCGTGTCTGAGAGGAGGGGTCCCGGGGAGGCCGAGCCCTGTGTGCAGGGAGCTGGAGGACACGTCTGCTCGCATTAGCAGTAGAGGGGGGTTCCTCAAGTGAATGCTCAGAATATGGCTGGCAGGGCAAAGGAGCGAGTTTAAAATTAGCCTGTTCTTCCCTGTGGGGAGCTGTCGGTTTGGATTTGGAGAGATGAGGTTCTGGGAACACATCTTCAGCGAGCAGATGAAATATTAACCAGCACACGGCGGTGCGCTGGGCACAGGCTGGCCTTCCCCAGCACGCTCCTCTCCTGCCTCTCCAAACCTGCCAGAGCTCTGCGACTCCCAACTGCCGGGCCTCCCACCCCAGCTCTCCCGGCCAGGAGCAGGCACAGGGAGCAAAGCAGGAGCCAGACTGTCCCTCAGCCGCAGAGATCAGTAGCTCTGGTTCTGCCTGGCCAGGGAAACGTCAGGTGCCAATGGACAGAGCCTGGGATGCAGACAGAGTGATCGCCCACCCCGGCACCTGCTCCGCTCTCCTGCCCCGGCTTCCTCCCACCCACCATTCCCCGTCACACACCCAGCAGCCTGAGGCCAGCTCACCCCCCAAGCCTGGAGCAGCTGGTAGCCTGGTCCTCCCTTCTGGCTGTTCCAGTCCGGGAGCTTAGCTCCTTGCCCAAACGCCTGGGGACCCATCAGGTGAGCTGCCAGTGCTGGAGTGGCCTTGCCATGTGGATTGGGAGCTGGGTGGGTTGCCCCATCACCAATCTCCCTTCCAGGCTGTTACGTCAATGCCAGTTCCAGCAAGATCCAATCCAGGGCCGAATCCCAGCACCTCGTCCCAGGACACACCTCACTCAGGACAGGGCAGCTGGGAGGCAGGAGCTGCCCTGCAAGCAGGCCCAATCCCCAGCTGCCAGGCAGCTCTCGCACACAGGACCGGGCCTGCTTCACTAAAGTCTCATGCAAATGGGCCATGGTGCAAGCTGGGACACAGATATGCTGCGCAGAAGCTGCCAGACCATGCTGGCTGCTGCTCGGCTGGGCACACTGGATCGCCAGAGAGTGGGCCGGGGGCTCACTCAGGGATCCGGCCTTGGAGCAGCACTTCCTTTGTCACAAACCGTGTCAGCAGCCCGGCCTCCCTGCAGACACCCGGCCTACGCCACGGGAGGCACATCTGAGCTCAGCCCCTCAGGAGGGGTTCAGACAAGATGAAGGTGACTTTGCTCCTGTGGGAGCCAAGAACCTGCCAGTTCCCTGTGCAGCTGGCAAGGCCCCAGTAGGACAAAGTGGGAATTTTCTGTCTTATTTTTATGAATGCTGTGTGTGCCTCAGTTTCTCCTGTGTTGTTACCGGGGTAGAGGAAAGACTGTTGCTCTCAGGGCAGGCTAAGAGACATAGGTATGAATGATGTCTAGCTGTCTGAGCCTGAATGAGTCATTAAAAAGGACTGGATGAGGCTGATCCCATATTAATGCAGAATCTGAGAAGATAATGGCAAACCGAATCACCAGGACGAGGCCACCTAGGGCCCTCGGGCCAGAGGGAGACGGGTTCCCACCTCCCAGCAGCACCGGGGCCCCGCAGGGCCGGGGGGAGAGGGGGCTCACAGGCCCAGAGGGAGATGGGTTCCCACCTCTCAGCAGCACCGGGGCCCCGCAGGGCCGGGGGGGGGGGCCTCACAGGCCCAGAGGGAGGTGGGTTCCCACCTCTCAGCAGCACTGGGGCCCCGCAGGGCCGGGGGGGGGGGGGGCTCACAGGCCCAGAGGGAGACGGGTTCCCACCTCTCAGCAGCACTGGGGAGGCCCAGAGGGAGACGGGTTCCCACCTCTCAGCAGGGGAGATGGGCAGACCCCAGCTCGAGAACCCAGGACAAGGATGAAGCGAGGAGGGGCTCAGCGTCGGCTGCCGGAAGGAGTCGGGGCTCTCACCTGGGAAGTGACCCAGCAGCTCCGACAGAGACCCAGAGCCTGAACACGGAGGTCTCTGCAGCGTGCCTGGCCTTGGGGCTCCCCAGAACAGTCGGTGCTTCAGCCTCCCTCTCTCTGGGCCACCCTACGGCCTCCCTGTGCCGTGTCCGGGGGACGAACAAACCCGCCTGTTGTGCCAGCGCCGTGCGAGTGTCACTGGAAGGCTGGGCAAGGTGTGGTCAGCCCGGCAGGGCGCACGAGTCTCTGCCAGGGGCTGGTTCAGTGGGACTGGCTGAGTGGAGCTCACAGTGCCAAGCAGGAGGGCGGGAGCCCTGGAGGTCCTGTCTAAGGAGGTGGGGGGGGGGGCTGCACAGCCTGCCCGGGGCAAGAAAAGGAAAATCCCGGGTGGCTGGGGGGCCTGGCACTGACGGGATCTGTCCTAGAGACTGTTCCACGGCTGGGAGCGTAGCACCGATCCTGGGCATCCAACACCCCATCTCCATCCAGGCAGAGGAAGCCTCTGCTTGGAGGACAAAGGGCCATAGGGAGAGACCTGGAGACAGGGCAGGATGCTCTCTGGCGATGGGCATGGCAGTGGAGGTGGTCACTGCTGGCAGCCTGCAGCAGGTCAGCCCCAGGTGAGAAGGGCATGTGCCAGCCCCATCCCGGGCTCCTTAGGGAATGCCCATGGAACAGAGCCGGCGTTAGCTGCAGTGCAGCAGGTCACTTACCCTCAGGAAGGGGACGATCCCGTCCCGGGAGATAGCCTGGAGGAGGCGGGGGGCTCCTGTGAGGCTCTGCAGACCTGCCCCACACGTGGAGAAGAAGGATCCGATGACAATCACCCATGGAGACGGCCAGGCGAGGGTTCCAACCACCAGGTTCCCATTGACAGCCTCGCCAAACCTGCAAGGCACCAAGCGTTACTGGGGCAGGGCCGGCTGCCATGATCTGACCTCCAGCCCTAGGGCTGCCCCTCAGAAAGCAGCAGGGATAGTCCAGCATGACCAGCTGTAATTGGCTTGGCGAGTCAGTCACCTGACCAGTTATCACCATGGTCAAATATCATAAAGTACTCCTGCAAGAATGCCCTGCTGCAGCAGTGCCCTTCCTCTCGGCATGCATCACGGTGCCATCCCGAGCTAGCTCACGTCAGTGTCCTGAGCACCCACCTGGCTCCCAGCTCCCGCCGCCTGTTGGGAGAAGGGGGCACCCATGAGAGTTGAGCAGCTGCCTTGCCTGGGCCTTCCTGGAAAACACTGCATGTGGGAATGTTCACCTTTGTCTGTGGATCAGGGCCTTCCCCCAGGGGGTTTACAAAGCAAGTTGAATGTCCCTGCCCCATGAGCATAGTTGGGGGGGATTGCTCCCCTCAAAGTGCAAGCCTCGGACAGACGTGGAACTCGTCCCCCCCCCGCCCCCCGGAGAACTCAAGCTACGCCCATGCCCGCCCCGCAGACTGACAGCTTGCAGTGAGGAGCCAAGCATACAACAATGGCCCCGGAAGGGAGTCCGGTCACTAACCCGGCTCCCCAGCACAGAGGGAGAAGCCGCCCACTTTGCACAGCCATTGAGCAGTGCCAAGAGCTGCCCAGCAGTTGCCTGCCTAGCACCCGTGCATGGGGATTTGGCTTTGATAGCCATTATGTGTTTGGTTTGTTTCTGGTTAATTCATTTTCCTTTTGTAACAGTTCAGCCAGGAGTAACATTCGCTATCGACACATTCCCATTTCAAGGCTAAGCTCAGCTAGCTCAGAAAGGCAACGCGGCACCACCAAGGATTGGTCCTGGCTTTAGATCTTTAGTTCATCGCATTTTTCTGAGTTAAAATAACTCCATTAAGTAACTTGGGTTTTGCTGAAGGTGAAAGTACCTAGGGGTTGCTCCACACTAGACAGTTCCCTCCACCCAGCTCCATGTGAAAACCTCTCACCCTGAGCAGCGTAGCTAAGTGGCCTGACCCCGGTGCAGACAGCACCAGGTCACTGGGAGAATCCCTCCGGCGACCTAGCTCCGGCCTTTCGGGGCCATGGAAGACTCCTCCCCTCAGTGGAGGCAGCAGCTGCGCTGCAGCGGCTCAGCTGTGCAGCTGGAGCATTTCACATGCAGACAACCCCTAAGGCTGAGCCAGTGGAGACCAGAAACCTTTCTGTCCCTGCTCTGTTCTAAGAGCTTCTCCATGACTTGACCAGTCATGTTTGGACGGGTTCATTGTCGAGCCCTGAGCTTTAACCCGAGCAGCCTGGGCCGGCAGGTCCCAGGGAGCCATGGAGCGAGCAGATGGCAGGGAGAAGAGAGAGCAAAGGCGCCGTGAGGGAGGGGGGGCAGCAGACACTCTAGTAACAGCCCCCAGCCCCAGAAGCCTCACAGTGCTGCAGATCTCAGCAAGCTTGGCTTCCCAGCCTCATCTCCTGGTGGGGAAACTGAGGCTGCAGCAGGAGCTGGGAGGGCATAGCCCAAGGCCATTCCCCCTGGGACCCAGACCTCCCTATAGGGCAGAGAGGGGCTCTGCTTTCTCTGACAGAGGGAAGCCAAGCCAGGCTGCACATCATTTGGATCATGTTTGTGTTGGCGACCCAGAAGCGTCACCGCAGCACGACAGGCAGCGCTGCCCTAGATACACAAATTCAGGCTGCATGGCAGCTCCCGGCGAACAGCCCTCTGCAGCAGCAGGATTAGCGGGAAAAACCAGAGCAGAGACATGGCAGAATCAGCCCAGGGGAGGGGGGGTACAGGGGGATGGGACAGGATGGACACAGGAACCCCCCACAATGCCTAGCTCCAGGTTTAGCCTCTGGGAGCATCGGGGCCACTGTCCAAGGGGGTTCGATCGCCCCTCCCCACAGCCACAATTCCCCAGCCAGCCCTCACCTGCTCCCCTCCATCCAAACCCACCACTCCCTCCTCCTTCCACCCCCCTACTACTCCACCATCTATCTGCTCCCCTCCACCCATCCCATCACCCCTTACCCACCCCTTCAATCCAAACTGCCCCCTCCACCCAGCTGCCCTTCACTCGGTCACCCCCCAACCTGTTCCCCTCCACCTCCACCCCCACCCAAACCCACCCCCCCTCCACCCAGTCACCCTCTATCCAATGATACCAGTCAGCTCTGTGTTCTTGGGGAACCAGAGCGCAGTAGCAAGCCTGTCTGACTCATGAAAGACACCCCCACCAGCCTCTGCTTAAACCAAAACCTATCAGAAAAAAAGACTTGCAGAGAGCAGTGAAGGTCGGTGGGAGAGACACCTAGACCCCTCCTGACAAGGGTGACAAGATTAAGACATCTCCATTAGCATACAGAATGGAGAGCAGAGACAACTCCCCTAGCCTCATCTGCATGAGAGATGGGACAGGGAGACATCTCCATTGGCATACAGAATGGAGAGCAGAGACAACTCCCCTAGCCTCATCTGCATGAGAGATGGGACAGGGAGACATCTCCACTGGCATACAGAATGGAGAACCGAGAACCGCACTGAACTCTGGGAGCAGAAAAAGCAGGGACGCACTGCATCATGGGAATCTCTGCTCCTGATGCTAGTAAACCTACGCCTGCCTACACCCAGCTCAGCAGCTATCAGAACAATTCTAGTAAGGAATCCTTGATTGGTACCCAAAATACTGAAGCAGCCTAGTTGCATTGTGAGCTCCCTGGAAGAAAACACCACCCATAGCCAAGAGTGATCAGCTCCTATAGTCTAGTCTAAAGAAACCCTTGAGTCATCACCTTACCTATAAACATATCTAGTGTTCTCCCTTGGACCATTGTATTTTCTCTACCGAAATCCCCACTCACCCTCCAGTCGGGGTTCTGATGCTTAGATCCAAACTCTGCATCAGTTCCACTGGGACTCCATCTTCTCCTGATTGATCGTGCTGGGGGCTCTGCCTGTCTCCTGCCCTCAGGACCCTGAGCTACCACCATCATGTGGGGACCCCAACCAGTTCAAGCTTCAGGGAGTGGTGAGATCCCCCTCTTTCTCTCTCTCTGTTTTCCTTTCTACCTTAGGTATTAACCTTTAATAATGTAGATTGGGTTGGTTTAGCGTCCTTGTGCAGTTATCACCAGTATTCAATAAATAACTTGTATGGTTAAGCTGGTTGCTTCTCTCTCTCTTGCTGAACTTTCCTGTTTTGTGTTTTTAGCTCCCCCCATTCACACTACAGCAACGCTTCTTCTACCTAAGCTAAAGATCCCCGCAGCGCCCAGAATCCTGCGGGGTTTGCTCGTCAAGTAGGTTCCTGCCAGTACCTTGTGATGTGAGAGTGGGGACAGGGACGTGCTGAATCTGGGACACAGAAGAGTAACAGCTTGGAAGTGCTGCTTGACCCAGTCCATGGAGCCCAGGGGCAGATAAGGGGGGGCAGCTTGGAAGTGCTGCTCCATCCAGCCCAGGGAGTCAGAGACATAGAAGGGGTCAGCTTGACAGCGCTGATTGACCCGACTCTGTTAATGGGTGGGTGGGTGGGTGGGTGTGTTCTGGGGCTGGAGGAAGCCCAGCCCTGGGGAACCCAGGTCCTGCAGGGTAGCTCCAGTGAGCTCCATGTGAACACACAAGTAACACATTGACAGAATTACAGACACACACACACACCCAAGAAAAGTAACCCGAGTAAATGAGCATATCCCAAAATAACGGGCAAATCTGGTAACACCAAGCACGCCCTCCATACAACCACCGCCCCCAGCCAGCCCCCATCCTGTTCCCCTCCACACCCCCCCCCCCCGTCACAAACAGATCAGTAAGAGTTATTAGCACAGAAGTACTTCATATCTCTTTTGCCTGTAAAGGGTTAACAAGTTCAGTGAGCCTGGCTGTCACCTGACCAGAGAAGCAATCAGGGGACAGGAGACTTTCAAATCTTGAGGGAGGGAAGTTGGTGTGTGTGCTGTTAGTGTTTGGTTGTTGTTCTCTCTGGGTTCTGAGAGTGACCAGACGTGCAACCAGGTTTCTCTCCAATCTCTCTGATACAGGCTCTTATGTGCTCAGAATAGTGAGTACTGGGTAGATAAGGCGAGTTAGGCTTATGGTTGTTTTCTTTATTTCCAAATGTGTATTTGGCTGGGAGGATTTTAATTTGTACTTGTATCCTTAGGCTGGGAGGGTGTTCCCAGTGTCTATAGCTGACAGACCCTGTAACATATTCCATCTTAAATTTACAAAGATAATTTTTACTGTTTTTTCTTTCTTTAATTAAAAGCTTTTCTTGTTTAAGAACCTGATTGTTTTTTTATTCTAGTGTGAGACCCCAGGGGACGGGGTCTGGATCCACCAGGGAACTGGTGGGGCGAAAGGAGGGAAGGGGGAGAGAAAGGTTAATTTCTCTCTGTGTTAGGATTACTTTCTCTCTCAGGGAGAGTCTTGGAGGGGGAGAGAGAAGGAGCAGGGAAGGTGAATTTTCCTCTCTGTTTAAGATTCAAGGAGTTTGAATCACAGTGATCTTCCAGGGTCACCCAGGGAGGGGAAGCCTGGGAGAGGCAATGGTGGGGGAAAGGGTTTACTTTCCCTGTGTTTAGATCCAGAGGGTCTGGGTCTTGGGTGTCCCCGGGAAAAGTTTTGAGGGGACCGTGTGTACCAGGCACTGGAATTCCTGGTTGGTGGCAGCGCTACAAGTACCAAGCTGGTAATTGAGCTTAGAGGAATTCATGCTGGTACCCCATCTTTTGGACGCTAAGGTTCAGAGTGGGGTATTATACCATGACACCCCCCAAACACACCCTCCCTCCCCCCAGCCACCGTCCACTCAGCCAACCCCACCCATCCCTTCAATCCAAACTGCCACCGTCCATCCACCCAGCCACCCTCCATCCAACCACCGCCCCCAGCCAGCCCCTATCCTGTTCCCCTCCCTCCAAGCCCACCTTCCCTCCCCCCAGCCATTCTGCATGCACAGCCCTGTCGCCCCCCAACACCCCACTGTCGGGCAGCAGCACTCACTTGTCACGGAGGACGACCCCCTCGATACAGGCACCGAAGAGAATCACGGAGCTGATATCTGCAGGTGGTGAAGGAAAGACCAAGCTGCAGACCCCCCCCCCCGCCACCTCCTGTGCCTGGGGACCGCCAAGTGCAGCCACAAGGAGTAGGGGACCCACGGCCACAGGGCTGAGAAGAGAGGAGCAGATGGCAGGTCTGGCACCCCATGGAGCAGAGTCTTGTCCAGGGCCGTGGAGCTCCCTGGGGCCCAGGGGAGCATGGCTGGTCTCCATGGCAGAGAAGAGGAGCGTGGGGAAAGCTCTGAGGACACGGCCCCTGCTGCAGAAACTCCCCTCTGATGGAGCCTGGGGGACACGAGAGCACTCAGCACCCGTCCTGCCCGCTCCGACCCACACAGGGGCCATGGGGACCTGAGAGCACCCAGCATCCACCCTCATTGCTCCGACCCGCAAAGGGGTTGTGGGGACACGAGAGCGCCGGCACCCACCCTGGCTGCTCCGACCCACACAGGAGCCATGGGGACACAAGAGTGCCTGGCACCCAGCACCCGTCCTGGCCGCTCCAACCCACATAGGGGCCGTGGGGACCCAAGAGTGCCCAGTACCCAGCATGCACCCTCACTGCTCCGACCCACACAGGGGCTGTGGGGATACGAGAGCGCCCGGCACCCAACACCTATCCTGGCCACTCCAACCCACACAGGGGCCGTGGGGACCCAAGAGTGCCCAGTACCCAGCATGCACCCTCACTGCTCCAACCCGCACAGGGGCCGTGGGGACACGAGAGCGCCCAGCACCCAGCATCCACCCTCACTGCTCTGACCCGCACAGGGGCCATGGGGACACAAGAGAGCCAGGCACCCGCGCTAGCCACTCTGACCCACATAGGGGCCGTGGGGAACTGAGAGCGCCCGGCACCCACCCTGGCCGCTCCGACCTGCACAGGGGCCTTGGGGAACCGAGAGCGCCTGGCACCCACCCTGGCTGCTCCAACCCGCACAGGGGCTGTGGGGACAGGAGAGTTCCCAGCACCCACCCTGGCCGCTCCGACCTGCACAGGGGCCTTGGGGAACCAAGAGAGCCTGGCACCCACCCTGGCCGCTCCGACCTGCACAGGGGTCATGGGGACCCGAGAACGCCCGGCACCCAGCATCCACTATCACTGCTCTGACCCTCACAGGGGCTGTGGGGACCTGAGAGTGCCCGGCACCCAGCACCCACCCTGGCCACTCAGACCCACACAGGGGCCATGGGGACCCGAGAGCGCCCAGCACCCAGCACCCACCCTGGCCACTCAGACCCACACAGGGGCCGTGGGGACACGAGAGCGCCCAGCACCCAGCATCCACCCTCACTGCTCTGACCCGCACAGGGGCCATGGGGACACAAGAGAGCTAGGCACCCGCGCTAGCCACTCTGACCCACATAGGGGCCGTGGGGAACTGAGAGCGCCCGGCACCCACCCTGGCCGCTCCGACCTGCACAGGGGCCTTGGGGAACCAAGAGAGCCTGGCACCCACCCTGGCCGCTCCGACCTGCACAGGGGTCATGGGGCCCGGCACCCAGCATCCACTATCACTGCTCTGACCCACACAGGGGCTGTGGGGACCTGAGAGTGCCTGGCACCCAGCACCCACCCTGGCCACTCAGACCCACACAGGGGCCATGGGGACCCGAGAGCGCCCAGCACCCAGCACCCACCCTGGCCACTCAGACCCACACAGGGGCCGTGGGGACACGAGAGCACCCGGCACCCACCATCACTTCTCTGACCCACACAGAGACTGCAGGGAGACGACAGCGCCCGGCACCTAGCACCCACCCTGGCCACTCAGACTTGCACAGGGGCTGTGGGGACACGAGAGTGCCCGGCACCCAGCACCCACCGTCACTGCTCTGACCCACACGGGGGCTTGTTCAGACGCAGACAAGACCCTGTCCCTGCCACCTTGTTCTTGCCCTGGACCCTCTGCCAAGGATACAGACAGCAGACGTTGTGGCAATGGCCAGGATGGTCCCTGTGGGGATGGATTTCTGAGCATCGCGCAGGTCTCCTGATCGGTTGGAGCCGGCCATTATACCTAGGGAAGACAAGGGAAGGTGCTATGGGGCACCATGCCATGGAGGGGCACATGGGAGTGCAGAGCCCTGAGCAAGGCCACCGAGCGCAGGTCCCTTCCCCAGGGCGCTGGGCTCCAGTCTGGCTCAGAGAGCAGCAGCTGGCAGGTAAGGCCCGGCACACATGGTACGTGGCCTGGGGGAGCTGAGCAGGCCCTGCCTCGCGGGGGCTGGCAGAGGGGAGCAGGCCTGGTTGCACGGATATTGCTGATCTCCCCTCTCCCCACCCCCTTCCCAGCTGGTTTCACACCCAGCTCTCCATCCGCAGAATCAGGCTCCAGAGGTGCTGATGTGGTTTCTCTCCTCCACCCTTGATTAGCTCAATCTGGGAAGGCCAACTAGAGGCGAGCGAGTGAGGGGCTGTCCTGCCAGGCGCAGACAGGTGGGCAGGGGGTTGTGAGGCAGCCATGCCATGGGCAACGTGGAAGAGGGCAGGGCTAGTCACTGGTGGCTATCAGCCAGAGCTGCCTGGATTCTCACTGCTGTGGGGAAGCGAGGGCCAGGCAGGGCTAGGAGTCCGAGTGGAGCCGACCACGGGCAAGTCTCAGGTGCCTGCAGCACAGCCAGACAAAGAGGTGCCTCAGGAAAAGCTGCCACTTGTAGCATGGCCTAAATTATTCATCGGACACAAGTCCACGTAAAAATCATGAAGGGCTGGTGAGTGAGCAGCATGCCGGGGCGATGCGGCAGAGTGGGGCTTTCCTGCCCTGGGATTCCCCTGACATCACACAGCTGGGCCTGGACCTGGGGTTTCAGTTCAACCCTCCTGGTCCAAACACCGCTGGCTATGGGGTCCAGCTCACGGACCGTGGAGCAGCAGGAGCAGGTGAGGGTCATGCTGCTCCCAGACACATCCTTGTACTACGGGCTGGCTTGGCACTGCCTTTGCCCCAGACCAGGCTGCTCCTGGGGGGTGGTGCAGGGTCTGCTTTGCTCAGTTACTTCCGCCCACAGGAGGGAAGCCAGAAATAGCTGAGCAGTGGTGACATCGACATGGAGGTGAGACATGCTGCCAGCCTGACTGTGGGGCTGGGGGCTGGCTAGGGGAGGATGGGCTCTTTGATCCTCCCCTGCACCCCCATGCAGTCACGCTCCGCACGGGAAGCAGAAATCAGAGGGACAGCCACAGGGTGCAGCTGCTGACAGCAGAAATCAGAGAGCTGTGCAGCCAGCCAGACATGACAGAGCCCCTTGCATGCACACATGCATGTGCAGCCAGCGGGTGCGTACATATACATGGGAGCACATGCACACTCCACATATATGCCGGCACAGACAGACGCATGCACACAGAGGTGTGGCACGGCACACCCACACACCAGCTGGAACAGACAGATGCATGCACACAGAGGTGCACATGGCACACCCACAAACCCACCCGTGTGTTGGCCCAGCACTCACCGATGCATGTACACAGAGGTGCACATGGCACACCTGTGACGAACTGGGAATGTTCTTAATGTTTTCTCTGAATACTGTGTTGGTGCCTCAGTGTCCCCATGGCAGTTCTTAAGTATCTGGCAGAGCAAAGGGCCAGTGCACCTAAATGCCTGACCCTCTGTCTCCTAGCAACTGATGGCCTGGGCCCCTCCTCTACAAAGGTGCCAGCTGAAGGTGTTGGAGACAAAGGGATCAGGTGACCTCCTGGCCCGGGAAAGGGGCTGAGCAGAGAGGAGGGGCTGGGGAGGGTTGTTAGTCTGGAGCTGGCTGGGGACAAGGAGTGAAGTGCGGGGAGGGGCTCTGGCTCACTGCCCCCCAGAATGGACCCAGCCGAGGGGTCCGGTTCGCTGTATCTACAAGCTCCGTTTTAGACCCTGTTCCTGTCATCGAATAAACCTCTGTTTTACTGGCTGGCTGAGTCACATCTGACTGCGAAGTGGGGGTGCAGAACCCGGTGGCTTCCCCAGGACCCCGCTGGGGTGGACTCGCTGTGGGAAGCGCACGGAGGGGCAGAGGATGCTGAATGCTCCAAGGAGAGACCCAGGAGGTGAAGCTGTGTGAGCTTCTTGCCCTGAACAAGTCTGCTCCAAGGGAGAGGAGGCTCCCCAAAGTCCTGACTGGCTTGGTGGGGAGCAGGTCCAGAGCATCGCCCGGTGACTCCGTGACAAGACCCACGCAACCACACGTGTGCTGGCCCAGCACTCACAGATGCACACACACAGAGGCGTGCACACCCACATGTGCATTCGGGCGCATGGCCCCGGCACCCAGCGGCTGCAGCTCCTACCTGTGACGGACGGGAAGTAGATGCCCACCAGCAGGGTGAAGTATGAGGTCATGTCGCTGAAAACGTAGGGCTGGTCCATGTCGACAACGGCATCTGCGAGGGCCACCGAGGGCATCCCCTGCTTCTCCACAATCACACCCTTGGTCAGGTATGTGCTCCAGAGATTCTCTGTAAGGAGAGCCGGGAGGGCTGGGTGTTCACACGGGAGAGGCCCCTGCTCCAGGGCGCTCTGCCATGCCAGTTCCTGGTGCAGAGTCAGTGAGGCATCCCCAGACACCCAGCACACAACCCAGGAGACTCCCTCATCCCTGCGCTCAGGAACGCAGGCAGTGTCACACAGACTCAGCCCTGACGGCCGTCAGACATGTCAGAGGGGCGTCTGGGAACCCTGCAGTAGGTCCCCCATGATGGTCTCAGCCTGACCCCTGAGGATGTGCCTACAATGCGGCTGGGAGCGAACTCCCAGCCCGGAACCAGATCAACCTCAGCCTGCACCAGTCCACACAAGAGGTCCACTTCCTGGACACTACTGGGCTAATAAGCGATGGTCACATAAACACCACCCTATACCAGAAACCTACTGGCCTCTATAATTACCTACATGCCTCCAGCTTCCATCCAGGAGACACCACACGATCCATTGTCTACAGCCAAGCTCTAAGATACAACTGCATTTGCTCCAATCCCTCAGACAGAGACAAACACCTACTACAGCACAGGCCCAACAAAGAAAGTAACAGGATGCCACTAGCCGTCACCTACAGCCTCCAACTAAAACCTCTCCAGCGCATCATCACAGATCTACAAGCTGTCCTGAAGGACGATCCCCCACTCTCACAGACCTTGGGAGACAGGCCAGTTCTCCCTTACAGACAGCCCCCCAACCTGCAGCAAATACTCACCAGCAACCACACAGCGCACAACAAAAACACCAACCCAGGAACCAAACCCTGCTACAAACCCCAGTGCCAACTCTAAAAAAAGAACAGGAGTACTTGTGGCACCTTAGAGCAGTGTCAACTCTGTCCACATAGCTATTCAAGGGACACCATCCTAGGACCTAACCACATCAGCCACACCATCTGGGGCTCGTTCACCTGCACATCTACCAATGTGATATATGCCATCATGTGCCAGCAATGCCCCTCTGCCATGTACATTGGCCAAACCGGACAGTCTCTACGCAAAAGAAATGGACACAAATCTGACATCAGGAATCATAACATTCAACAAGCAGTAGGAGAACACTTCAAACTCTCTGGTCACTCGATAACAGACCTAAAAGTGGCAATTCTTCAACAAAAAAACTTCAAAAATAGACTTAAATGAGAAACTGCAGAACTGGAATTAATTTGCAAACTGGACACCATCAGATTAGGCCTGAATAAAGACTGGGAGTGGTTGGGTCATTACAAAACCTAAATTTAATTTCCCCAGTACTAATTTCTCCCTACTGTTACTCACACCTTCTTATCAACTGTCTGTAGCGGACCACTCTCATACCACTTCAAAAGTTATTTTTCCTCCTTTCGTATCCTGCCGTTAATTGATTTATCTTGTTAGACTGACCTCACGCTTGGTAAAGCAACCCCCATCCTTTCATGTATTTATATCTGCTCCTGTATTTTTCTCTTCATGCATCTGATGAAGTGGGTTCTAGCCCACGAAAGCTTATGCCCAAATAAATGTGTTACTCCCTAAGGTGCCACAAGGACTTTGCATTGTTTTTATAAATGGTGCAGACGTTATGGCCAAGCTAGGACCCAGGGAGCAGGTGGGCTTGGGCCCAGCTGCTTAGCCAGAGTTGCCACGTGGCTACTGTTAGCACACTACTGCAAGCTCTGCTAGCACAAGTCTGTCTACCCAGCTGGGAGAGTCACTCCCCACTGCTGTGTGGACACACCCTCATAGTCAAAGATCAGTTAACCTGTCAACCGCTTTGTCAGCATTAACTGTGATCACTCTGGACATTCATGATCTCCATATACACATCCAGTCCCTTTGGGATCGCTGGGACCTCCTGTGGCAGTGAGTTCCACAGGCTAATTACACAATGCGTGAATAAGAATTTCCTTTATCAGTTCTGAATTTCCTACCTGTTGGTTTCACTGGCTGTTCCCCGGTGCCTGTGCTGTGGCTCAGTTTTTCCAGTCTAGTTCTCATCACCCTTCCCTAACCCCGCTGGCTGCGTGCGACGGGGGCCCAGCGCTGCCCACAGGATCTGCACCATCGATTGATGCAAAGGTGCTGGAACATTCCCCGTGTTATTCTCCACCCCGGTCCTGGTGCAGCTCTTCTGCCTGCAGCTGCGCATTGAGCAGAGGTCTCCATTGCTGTCTGCAGTGGCACCCAGCTCCCATCCCTGGCAGGTAATCTAGACCCCTGGGAGGAGTTCAAATTCGACCGTCCACCATGCGTTACTGACCCATTCTCCCTGCACCCAGCACCTCCTGCCTGGGGGAGCACCCCCGATGGCACCCTGGGGACACCTCCCCCTTGGGACTCCTCTCTTAGCAGGCCTGTTCAGCATAGCCCTGGCAATTCAGGGTACCCAGAGCCTGGCACAAGGAGGCTTTGCCACCCCCTCCCTGGCTTCTGCTGCGGTCTCATCGCTCTGACAAGGGACCCAGGACAGGGCCACCAGCCGAGATCAGCAGCTCCAGCCCGTCACCACACACACAGCTGATGGGGGGCCGTAACCAGGCCCCGATGGAGGCATCGGGGTCCCCGCACAGGAGAGCAGCCACTGGCAGTGGATCCCAAAGCCAAGAGGCTGGGGCTGAGCCCTGGAACACAGGGAGACGCTCCACACCCAGCTCAGGGCCACGTGCTGCCACTCTAGAAGGACCGAGCATGCAGTGGGTCAGCACCATGGTGCCCTTGAGCCACCTTGGCCAGGGGAGAAGGCCCTGCACAGCCCATGCGCTGGCCCTTTGGAAGATGCTGCAGGGGCTGGCTAGGCATCCCCCTGCTGGATTCCCTATGGAGGGGCCAGGGAGGGATCCCAAATCCAGATTCCAGGAGAGGCTGATCCAGCCCTAGCCCCAACTGGGGGTTCTCTCAGCCCCTCCTTCTGGTCGCTTGCCCTCCCTCACCCACTGTCTCTGCTCCTCGTTCCAGTTTGCTACCCTGCATTGCTGGGAGGAGACTGCCAGCCCCACCGAGCCATCATCGTCCGACACCTCCCACTGCGTCAGCCTCAGCCAGGGCTGCACTCAAGGCGAGCCAGCCCAGCTCCCTGAACCTTGTCTCAGGACCCGGGACCCACTCCGCTGCCTGCCCTGCCGAGTCCCCAGCCCTGGCAGCCCCACCACACCTCCTCCCTCCTGCAGCCAGCAGCCCCAGCACTGACTGTCCAGCTCCAGCCTGTCGCAGAGCCAGACTCCCCCGGACTGGCCAGCCTTTGCCATCCACTGCCCAGTCCCCGAAACACCCCACCGTGCAGGAATCTGGGCGTGCTGCCCACTCGTGAGCCTTCTGTCCTGCCCACTAGGCAGGGCCTGTCCCTGCCCCAATAATCTGAGCTGCAGACACTCCTCAAGTGTTTTCTGAACATCTAGTAAACGAGGGCCATTGAATGCCCCTTATCTGCCATGACAGCAATGACCTGAGAACACCAAGCAGGTTAGTCACGCCTGGTCTCCCATGCCTGAATTCCTGCGGAGAGCCTGCAGCTCCTAGGACAGAGCCTGGTGCCCGAGCTACCCTGGCTCCACTCTGCCACCCACGCCTGCCGCTCCCACCCAGCAGTCACCCACGCCTGCCCAGCGCAGAGTCGCTTCCAATGATACTTCCCAGGATACACAGCCAAGCAGTGCCGTGAAACGTGCAGCCTGGCCCGCCCTCGGGCATAAACAGCAGCGCAGTGACTGAGCTGAAAGAAACCACCGACAGG
Source organism: Gopherus evgoodei (assembly GCF_007399415.2). NCBI lineage: Eukaryota > Metazoa > Chordata > Testudines > Testudinidae > Gopherus > Gopherus evgoodei. The sequence goes on from NC_044335.1 coordinate 734,231, forward strand.
GAGTCAGGCGAGCTGGGATCTGCGTCAAACGTGCAGGGCCGGCCCCAGGCACCAGCCCAGCAAGCAGGGCTTGGGGCAGCCAAGGTGAAGGGGCGGCACGTCGGGCTCTTCAGCGGCAATTTGGCGGCGGGTCCCTCGGTCCCTCTCAGAGGGAAGGACCTGCCGCTGAATTGCCACTGAAGCAGAAAGTGACGCGGTGAAGCTGCTGCCAAAGTACCGCCAATCGCGGCTTTTTTTCTTTTTCCTCCCCTCACCGCTTGGGGCAGCAAAAAGCCTGGAGCTGGCCCTGCAAACGTGCAACAAGGCCCAGGGAAGAGCGAGGTTAGAAGCTGTGACAAAGTGGGGGGGGTTCTTGGGGTTTCTGTGTCTTCCAGTGGTTTGCATGCACAGGGGGTGGGACTTGGTGTTCCTGGGTGTTACTGGTTTTACGAGGTGAGGGGAGAGGGAGTTTGTTGGTGCAGAGGACCGGAGAGGGACTCAGGACCCCAGCCGAGGGCCTGGAGGATGGAGACCCCAGCGACTGGTGACCTGGTGCCCTGGAGACCCAGCTCAGGAGTCACAGCCGGTTCTGGCCAATGGGAGGACAATGGGCTGTGAAGAAAGGACCCTGGTGACCTGACCAGCCGGTTCCGGCCAGAGGAGAGCTGAGAGGAGAGGAGACCCAGGCCTTCCTGTTTACGACCTTGTTTCCCTGGAGAGAAGCCAATGGACAGAGGGGGCTTGGGGCCGGGGATATGGGAGGCCCAGCTGGGAAGCAGGGGGGCTTGGGGTTGGAGAGGGGGAGCAGGCAGAGCCCCCCCTGGCTGCAGGGGAGACTGGGATATGCTGGGCTGAGGGAGGCCAGGCCTGAGGCCCTGAAAGTTTCCTGTGCTGGGTTTAACTCTCAATAAACCCTCTTGTTTTATGCTGGCTGAGAGTCACTCTGGTCTAGAGAGCAGGGTTGCATCTACCCCTTCAGGGGTGAGGAGGCCCCAGGGGGCCCAGAGCGAGGGGACTCCCTGAAGGGGCCCATGGCAGAGACAGACGTGCTGAGGCTCAGAGAGGTGCGGCTCCAGGAGGTGGAGGGGCCGGACCCCGAGAGAGAGTGGAACCCCGAGAAGGGCTGTCACACTGAAAGGGGCACCCCCCACGGACTGCACAGGGCCACGAGGGGCACAATCTGTGAGTCCGTGACAGATGCCATGCACAGGAGAGTGACAGCTGCATGGGCAGTACCAGGGCTTGTGACCAGCTCCCGAGTCTGAGCGCTGCTTCTGGACTGACATCCGGCTGGGCTGGTCTCCCAGATACCAGCCCAAGGAACCCCCCAGAGCTGAGCCCAGAAAGGTCTGCAGCAAGAGGGGCGACTCTCCCGCTGACTGTCAGGACTATACCCAAACTTGGGGAGAGAGAGTCACAAGCCCAAGCGCTTTACAGGTGACCTGCAAAGGGAGCCCCACACTGGGCCCCTTCCATCTCCCAGGGGCAGGGAGAAGCCTGAAGGGCACTCTGGGGTTGAGGGCACTGGAAGCTGGGGGGGCTACAGGGGAAGGCTGGCTCATTCAGCACGGGGCTGTAAGGAAAATGCAGCACTCCCCTGAGAACCAAGCTGCAGTTGCCTTCCACCAAAACCAGACTCCAATCCCAGGCAAAACACAAGCGCCATGTTTTCAACGCAGCCAACAGCACCAGCCCAGCACCCTGCCCCTTGGCTACTCACTGGGCACCGCGGAGATTGCCAAGCTGCTGCAAGGGACAGTCTGCCAGAGGCTTTGCTACAAGTAGCAGATCCACACTGAGCAGGCTCAGAAGTGATTGTTCAAAGACTCCTGTCGTTCTTATTGTCCAGCTATTTTACTCCAGCCACGCTGCCGGGTGCAGGAGGATGGCTGCTGTGCAGGCTGACGGCGGGAACAAAATCCTCCAGCCCTTCACAATTCTGACATGACTGCAGGGATTTTCCTCGGACTCCAGTGTCCAAATGGGGTAAGTCTCAATGTAACTCCTGAAAGCCAGGAGAAAGGGAAAGCAGCGAGCATCTGGAACCAGGCCGCAACACCACAACCTCCTCTAGTGCCAGCACCCACCACGGTGACCCAGGAAAAGCAGATTGTAAACGGCTCCTGCCACAAACTTCACCAGACCTGCCTCTGTCTCTGGCCCCATTCCAGAGCCCTGGGTACAGAACAGCGGCTGCTCGCTAATCTACATATTAAAGCAGCAGATAAGTAACACCAAGGGGGCAATTACTTCGCTCTGAACCTCAGATCGATATCAGGCCTTCCCCGGGTCCAAGAGGAAACAAAGCGCCAATTCATTCAGCTCCAGCCCTGGAAAGGCTGCGGGAAGCCGGTGCACTGTGGCTGGCTTGAAGGGTGAGCCCCAGAGGCACTGAATCTTGGTTCACCCCATGGCTATGGGGGATGCACCTTCCCTTGACAGGTACAGCCCAGACAAGGTTCTTCCTCACCACTGACATCTCCACAGAGAATGGACAGGAAGAGACACAGCCTTGAGCAGCCCTGCGTGTCAGCATGCTCTGCTTTGCTGGGCAGGTCCTGCTGCTGCACAGTGCCACCCTCCCAGCCCCACTGCTCCAAGGCAATTGGAGAGTGGGAGCTGAGCTTTCCTCACCTTTCAGCTGTTGGCAGGGCTGGTTTCTAACACGCACAGACTTCTCATGATCTCCAGCACCTCTCCTGACCCATACACAGTTTTGCTGGTGCCCCTCAGGCCTGACCCACAGCCCTCGGCTGCTCCAGTTCTGGGCTTTTCCTTCCCAGAGGCTGAGCCAGGCTCTGGGGCAACCAAGCAATAGGTCACTCGGGAGCCAGAGCGGGGCCTGAAACAGCGCTAAGCCCAGGTCTGCCCTGGTGTGAGCCTTGGTCTGCCCACCCTCTCTCCCCCGCACGGCTGCTGATACCTTTGATGAGCCCACTGGCAGCACCCGGGATGCCCTGGATTTCGGTCACGTTGTTCTTCAGGAAGTACTCGTCACAGGTGGCGTTGAGGAATTTGGAGGTGCAGAACAGCTCCCACAGCTTGGAGCCCACTGTCTCGTTCCCTTCCAGCACCAGCTTGGCACAGATGTCGAAGCCGTGGCGTGACAGCGTCCTGTTCCCCAGCAGACAGATCCTGGCGGGAGAGGACACAAGCAGAGAATGGACCAGAGCCATCTCCTGCCCTGCAGCAGCCCGGGGGAGGCAGGTGGGTGCTGCGCTGCTACTCACGGGAAGCTGGGGGGGTCGATGGCAGACTTGATGACCCCGGCGTAGATAGCCAGGATGGAGAGGATGACGCAGCCCAGGAAAACCAAGGCAAACTTGTTGACGTACTTGACCCCGACGAACACCACCGTGGCCATGCAGGTGAGCACACAGGTGCCGTAGACACGCATATTGTTGAGCATGGCCGCGGCCTCCTCGCTGGCATCCTCTCCCTTGAAAATGGCCATGGCGGGGAAGATATAGGCCTGGGAGAGAGTCACAGCCAGCATCAGCGCCTGGCCCAGAGCAGCCCCCACCCCCCGGCTCCACTGGCCCAATTCTCCCCATTGATCAGGGTGATTACAGCCAAGCCCCAGGACTGTCAGGATCAGAGCCCTGGTGTGCCAGGCTCAGCACGACAAACCTCACAAGACCCAAAATCATGAGATTTTAAAAAATTGTGTTGTGTTTTGTGGTTCTGCCCCCCACCCCATCCCCCGTGTGTGGGGGTCTGTGAGACAAGTCGTGCTGCCCACGCCCCCACACTCATTGGCTCTGGGGATTTAGGGACCTCTCACTCCATCTGGCTGTCCCCACCAGCCTCTCCTCTGCTCCTCCGGGGCTCTGCCCAGTGGGGTCCCCATCCAAGCCGGGTGCTGGGGGGGACAGAAGCACATCCTGCCCCCATTGCTGAGAGCAGCTGTGCCTGGAGCGCCTGGCTGGAGTGCTGGGCCAGAAGGTTGCTGGGTTACAGACCGACGGGACTTGCAGGAACAGCCTCCCACAGCGCCCGCTCAGAGGGGCCCAGCCACACTCACCAGAAGGATCTCGATGGTGCCCAGGATGTACATGGCTCCTGCGAAGGTGGTGCCCAGGTAGAAGCACAACCCCACAGCCCCTCCGAACTCGGGCCCCAGAGAGCGCGAGATCATGTAGTAGGAACCACCCGCTGGCAAAGAGAAGAACAAAGGGGGTTGGGCCCCACTGCAGGAGCCTGTCACATGCCTCCTGTGCCAGGAACAGCTCCCTTTGTGCTGGGCCGCGCGAGGGCACCAGGGCTCCTTGGACCTGAGCAGTGCCGAGTCCCAGCTCCAGCTCTCCTTCCTCACGCTGGGGGACCACGGTGGGTCCAGCTCTTGCCAGGCAGGAGAGGGCGAGGGGCAGGGTGAGGAGAGGTCCCTGAGCTGGGGGGGGGGGGGAGTTGGGGCTGGCTCCCATCCCAGCAAGGGGAGGGAAACAGTGCCCCCCTGCCAGACCCTCGCACCTTGGCTCATGCTGAGTGCAGTGGGGGCAGCTGCCAGGCTGGGCTCTGCCCCACCTGTGCTGAGCGGGCAGGCAGCAGATCGCCTGCAATCCCACAGCCGCAGGCATGGACGTGCTCAGCCAGCTGAGGCAGGCTCTGGGTCCCTGGGGAGCCTGGCTGACGGGCCTGCTGCAGCGGGTGAGAAATCCGGTAATGACACTGCTGGACACAGAGCTGTCAGAGCTCAGCCAGAGCCGGGCCACCCAGCCCGGCCCCAGGACCCAGCTGCTCTAGCAGCCCCAGGCACCAGGTGCAGTCCTGGGACACAGGGTACCCCAGCCCCAACCTGTGACGAAGTGGGACAGGTTTTAATGTCTCCTCTGAATACTGTGGGGGGGCCTCTGTCCCCTGGCAACTAATGGCCAGGCCCTTCCCCCCTGCAAGAGGATGCTAAAGGTGTTGGAGACAGAGAGATCAGGTGACCTCCCAACAGGTCGGTGGCCTCCCTGGGGCTCCCGATGGACCTAACTAAGGGGGGTCTTGTTGTCTGTACTGGCAAGACCTGTCTTGGACTGTGTTCCCGTCATCGAATAAACCTCTGTTTTACTGGCTGGCTGAGAGTCACGTCTGACTGCAAAGTGGGGGTGCAGAACCCGCTGGCTTCCCCAGGACCCCGCTGGGGTGGACTCGCTGTGGGAAGCGCATGGAGGGGCAGAGGATGCTGAATGCTCCAAGGAGAGACCCAGGAGGTGAAGACGTGTGAGCTTCTTGCCCTGAACAAGTCTGCTCCAAGGGAGAGGAGGCTCCCCAAAGTCCTGACTGGCTTGGTGGGGTGCAGTTCCAGAGCATCGCCCGGTGACTCCGTGAGACAACCCCAGCCCTCTCCCGGGGGGAGGGGCACAGACCTGCTCCCAGCATCATCCCGAGCCAATTCCCCCGCCCCACTCAGCAGGCCCTGTGGCTGGGAAGCAGAGAGCACCCTGGGAACACCGAGTGCCAGTCTCAGCCCACTGCTCCCCTTCGGCCCCACGCCCTGACCCCCAGCCACCCTCCCTGGGGTCTCAGCCCACTGCTCCCCTTCGGCCCCACGCCCTGACCCCCAGCCACCCTCCTTGGGGTCTCAGCCCACTGCTCCCCTACAGCCCCATGCACCGACCCCCAGCCACCCTCCTTGGGGTCTCAGCCCACTGCTCCCCTTCGGCCCCACGCCCTGACCCCCAGCCACCCTCCCTGGGGTCTCAGCCCACTGCTCCCCTTCGGCCCCACGCCCTGACCCCCAGCCACCCTCCTTGGGGTCTCAGTCCACTGCTCCCCTTCGGCCCCACGCCCTGACCCCCAGCCACCCTCCTTGGGGTCTCAGCCCACTGCTCCCCTACAGCCCCATGCACCGACCCCCAGCCACCCTCCCTGGGGTCTCAGCCCACTGCTCCCCTTCGGCCCCATGCGCCGACCCCCAGCCACCCTCCCTGGGGTCTCAGCCCACTGCTCCCCTTCGGCCCCATGCCCTGACCCCCAGCCACCCTCCCTGGGGTCTCAGCCCACTGCTCCCCTTCGGCCCCACTCCCTGACCCCCAGCCACCCTCCCTGGGGTCTCAGCCCACTGCTCCCCTTCGGCCCCATGCGCCAACCCCCAGCCACCCTCCCTGGGGTCTCAGCCCACTGCTCCCCTTCGGCCCCATGCGCCGACCCCCAGCCACCCTCCCTGGGGTCTCAGCCCACTGCTCCCCTTCGGCCCCATGCCCTGACCCCCAGCCACCCTCCCTGGGGTCTCAGCCCACTGCTCCCCTTCGGCCCCACGCCCTGACCCCCAGCCACCCTCCCTGGGGTCTCAGCCCACTGCTCCCCTTCGGCCCCATGCGCCGACCCCCAGCCACCCTCCTTGGGGTCTCAGCCCACTGCTCCCCTTCGGCCCCACGCCCTGACCCCCAGCCACCCTCCTTGGGGTCTCAGCCCACTGCTCCCCTACAGCCCCATGCACCAACCCCCAGCCACCCTCCTTGGGGTCTCAGCCCACTGCTCCCCTTCGGCCCCATGCCCTGACCCCCAGCCACCCTCCCTGGGGTCTCAGCCCACTGCTCCCCTTCGGCCCCATGCCCTGACCCCCAGCCACCCTCCCTGGGGTCTCAGCCCATTGCTCCCCTTCAGCCCCAGGCCCTGACCCCCAGCTACCCTCCTTGGGGTCTCAGCCCACTGCTCCCCTTCGGCCCCACGCCCTGACCCCCAGCCACCCTCCCTGGGGTCTCAGCCCACTGCTCCCCTTCGGCCCCATGCCCTGACCCACAGCCACCCTCCCTGGGGTCTCAGCCCACTGCTCCCCTTCGGCCCCACGCCCTGACCCACAGCCACCCTACCTGGGGTCTCAGCCCACTGCTCCCCTTCGGCCCCACGCCCTGACCCCCAGCCACCCTCCCTGGGGTCTCAGCCCACTGCTCCCCTTCGGCCCCATGCCCTGACCCACAGCCACCCTCCCTGGGGTCTCAGCCCACTGCTCCCCTACAGTCCCATGCCCCGACCCCCAGCCACCCTCCTTGGGGTCTCAGCCCACTGCTCCCCTACAGCCCCATGCCCCGACCCCCAGCCACCCTCCTTGGGGTCTCAGCCCACTGCTCCCCTAGAGCCCCATGCCCCGACCCCCAGCCACCCTCCCTGGGGTCTCAGTCCACTGCTCCCCTACAGCCCCATGCCTTGACCCCCAGCCACCCTCCTTGGGGTCTCAGCCCACTGCTCCCCTACAGCCCCATGCCCTGACCCCCAGCCACCCTCCCTGGGGTCTCAGTCCACTGCTCCCCTACAGCCCCATGCCCCAATCCCCAGCCACCCTCCTTGGGGTCTCAGCCCACTGCTCCCCTACAGCCCCATGCCCCAACCCCCAGCCACTCTCCCTGGGGTCTCAGCCCACCGGTCCCCTATGGCCCCATGACCTGACCCCCCAGGCCCATGCCCCAACCCCCAGCCACCCCCCCTGGGGTCTCAGCCCACTGCTCCCCTATGGCCCCATGACCTGTGTGACGAACTGGGAATGTTCTTGATGTTTTCTCTGAATACTGTGTTGGTGCCTCAGTGTCCCCTATGCAGTTCTTAATATCTAGGTGGTGGAATAAGGGTGTGTGATTGCTGCAGAGGAAGGGGCCAGTGCACCAAAATGCCTGGCACTCTGTCTCCTAGCAACTGATGGCCTGGGCCCCTCCCCTGCAAAGGTGCCAACTGAGGGTGTTGGAGACAAAGAGACCAGGTGACCTCCTGGCCCGGGAAAGGGGCTGAGCAGAGAGGAGGGGCTGGAGGGGGTTGTTAGTCTGGAGCTGGCTGGGGTCGAGGAGTGAAGTGCAGACGTGGGGGTCTGGCTCACTGCCCCCCAGAACGGACCTGGCTGAGGGTCTGGTTCGCTGTATCTACAAGCTCTGTTTTAGACCCTGTTCCTGTCATCGAATAAACCTCTGTTTTACTGGCTGTCTGAGAGTCATGTCTGACTGCAAAGTGGGGGTGCAGGGCCCGGTGGTTTCCCCAGGACCCCGCTGGGGTGGGCTCGCTGTGGGAAGCGCACGGAGGGGCAGAGGATGCTGAATGCTCCAAGGAGAGACCCAGGAGGTGAAGACGTGTGAGCTTCTTGCCCTGAACAAGTCTGCTCCAAGGGACAGGAGGCTCCCCAGAGTCCTGCCTGGCTTTGTGGGGAGCAGTTCCAGAGTATCGCCCGGGGACTCTGTGACAACCTAACCCCCATCCCTATGCCCCGACCCCCAGCCACCCTCCCTGGGGTCTCCACAATCTCCCCACCAGTCTTTGCAAGCAGTTACCATATGGCAGATTCAGTTCATTAGTCTTTTCTCCTCACTCAGCCACCTCCCGTTTTCTTGCTGTTCTCTGGGCCCTCTGATGTGTCGCTATGTTCCTGGCAGCAAATTGCCCATCCCCAGTGGCCGGATCCTCTCTTCCCTGCCCATGGTGGTTCATTTACATCCATGCCAAGCCAGTGTGAATTTGGCTGCCCAAGGCTGTGCAGCTCCCCTGGGGACATTTCATAAACTCCAGCTTCAGGAGAACTGGGGGTACATGCAGCCCTCCAGCGACACCCTAGTTTATCTCCAAGGCAGCGGAGGGCTGGCTTCCCCCACAGCAGCTATGCCCTGCCTGGGGCTCACCATGATGTGGGGCAGCCCAGACTGCATGGTCCAGCTGGTTCTGTGCCTCCCTGCTGAGTCTGCCCATTAGTGCAGAGCGGGCAGGTGGGCGTGTGGTGTGGGGCCTGGTACTGAGACCCAGCACACTCAGGGCCACTGACCGGCCACATGAGGGGAGCAGCTGCTGACCCCCGCTGAGCTGGGCCTGGGGAAGGCTCTGAGGTTTGACAGTGACTCCCTGAGCCAGCCACTCCCTGGAGCACTAATGGAACACAGGGAAAGTTTGGGTTTGGGAAGATCAAGTGCCCTTTGGGGGGCTCACCCAGCCGGGGTCTCCCTGCTTTGCTCCCCCACTGCCCTAGTCTGCTAACAAACCCCGGAATCTTCCCCACCCTCTTCTTAAAGGGACAGCTCCCATGAACCCGCGCGCAGCACTAAAAACACCACAAACAATAAGCAACATCCAAATTCACCCCTCAATACAATGTGCTGCAGCATAAAATCATTCCCAGAGCGACTCCCTGGCTCTCCCATACAGGCCATAGATCCTGCCCACACCCCTCTCATTCCACCCGTCGGATGTGCAGCCCGGCTCTAGGAGGGACGAAGCAGCCCACCGGGGGAGACACAACTCACAGTGTGTCACCGGGTGGAGCTGGCACTAGACTGCTGCTCTCTGGCTTCCTGGCTCTGTAGTTAGAGACACCACAGCCCCGTGCAGCAGTACCACGGCTTGGCTCTCTGCAGACACAGAACCTGGTCTCTTGGGAGCTAAAACTGCCACTTGAGATAAATGACAGCGCACTTTGGCACAGAGCTAGTGGTAGATTAAAATGCCCATAGGTGGGCAAGCCACTGGCTGGGGGTAACTAGCCCCATAGGTGAACGAGCCACTGGCTCGGGGTAACTAGCCCATAGGTGGGCGAGCCACTGGCTGGGGGTAACTAGCCCCATAGGTGGGCAAGCCACTGGCTGGGAGTAACTAGCCCATAGGTGTATGAGCCACTGGCTGGGGGTAACTAGCCCCATAGGTGGGCGAGCCACTGGCTGGGAGTAACTAGCCCATAGGTGTATGAGCCACTGGCTGGGGGTAACTAGCCCCATAGGTGAACGAGCCACTGGCTCGGGGTAACTAGCCCATAGGTGGGCGAGCCACTGGCTGGGGGTAACTAGCCCATAGGTGGGCGAGCCACTGGCTGGGAGTGACTAGCCTATAGGTGTATGAGCCACTGGCTGGGGTTAACTAGCCACATAGGTGAACGAGCCACTGGCTGGGGGTAACTAGCCTCATAGGTGGGCAAGCCACTGGCTGGGGGTAGCTAGCCCATAGATGGGTGAGCCACAGGCTGGGGGTAACTAGCCCATAGGTGGGCGAGCCACGGGCTGGGGGTAACTAGCCCTTAGGTGGGCAAGCCACTGGCTGGAGGTAACTAGCCCATAGATGGGCGAGCCACTGGCTGGAGGTAACTAGCCACATAGGTGGGCGAGCCACTGGCTGGGGGTAACTAGCCCATAGATGGGCAAGCCACTGGCTGGGAGTAACTAGCCCCATAGGTGGGTGAGCCACTGGCTGGGGGTAACTAGCCCCATAGGTGGGCGAGCCACTGGCTGGAGGTAACTAGCCCTATAGGTGAACGAACCACTGACTAGGGGTAACTAGCCCCATAGGTGGGCGAGCCACTGGCTGGGGGTAACTAGCCCATAGGTGGGCGAGCCACTGGCTGGAGGTAACTAGCCCATAGGTGGGCGAGCCACTGGCTGGAGGTAACTAGCCCATAGGTGGGCGAGCCACGGGCTGGGGGTAACTAGCCCATAGGTGGGCGAGCCACTGGCTGGGGGTAACTAGATTCATAGGTGGGCGAGCCACTGGCTGGGGGTAACTAGCCCATAGGTGGGCGAGCCACTGGCTGGGGGTAACTAGATTCATAGGTGGGCGAGCCACTGGCTGGAGGTAACTAGCCCTATAGGTGAACGAACCACTGGCTGGGGGTAACTAGCCCATAGGTGGGCAAGCCACTGGCTGGAGGTAACTAGCCCATAGGTGGGCGAGCCACGGGCTGGGGGTAACTAGCCCATAGATGGGCGAGCCACAGGCTGGGGATAACTAGCCCATAGGTGGGCGAGCCACAGGCTGGGGGTAACTAGCCCATAGGTGGGCGAGCCACAGGCTGGGGGTAACTAGCCCATAGGTGGGCGAGCCAATGGCTGGGGGTAACTAGCCCTATAGGTGAACGAGCCACTGACTAGGGGTAACTAGCCCCATAGGTGGGCGAGCCACTGGCTGGAGGTAATTAGCCCATAGGTGGGCAAGCCACTGGCTGGGGGTAACTAGCCCATAGGTGGGCAAGCCACTGGCTGGAGGTAACTAGCCCATAGGTGGGCGAGCCACTGGCTGGGGGTAACTAGATTCATAGGTGGGCAAGCCACTGGCTGGAGGTAACTAGCCCTATAGGTGAATGAGCCACTGACTAGGGGTAACTAGCCCCATAGGTTGGCGAGCCACTGGCTGGAGGTAATTAGCCCATAGGTGGGCGAGCCACTGGCTGGGGGTAACTAGCCCATAGGTGGGCAAGCCACTGGCTGGAGGTAACTAGCCCATAGGTGGGTGAGCCACAGGCTGGAGGTAATTAGCCCATAGGTGGGCGAGCCACTGGCTGGAGGTAACTAGCCCATAGGTGGGCGAGCCACTGGCTGGAGATAATTAGCCCATAGGTGGGCGAGCCACTGGCTGGAGGTAATTAGCCCATAGGTGGGCGAGCCACTGGCTGGGGGTAACTAGCCCATAGGTGGGCAAGCCACTGGCTGGAGGTAACTAGCCCATAGGTGGGTGAGCCACAGGCTGGGGGTAACTAGCCCATAGGTGGGCGAGCCAATGGCTGGGGGTAACTAGCCCTATAGGTGAACGAGCCACTGACTAGGGGTAACTAGCCCCATAGGTGGGCGAGCCACTGGCTGGAGGTAATTAGCCCATAGGTGGGCGAGCCACTGGCTGGGGGTAACTAGCCCATAGGTGGGCAAGCCACTGGCTGGGGGTAACTAGCCCCATAGGTGGGCGAGCCACTGGCTGGAGGTAACTAGCCCATAGGTGGGCGAGCCACTGGCTGGGGGTAACTAGCCCATAGGTGGGCGAGCCACTGGCTGGGGGTAACTAGCCCATAGGTGGGCGAGCCACTGGCTGGGGGTAACTAGCCCCATAGGTGGGCGAGCCACTGGCTGGGGGTAACTAGCCCATAGGTGGGCGAGCCACGGGCTGGGAACCCTCTGTCATGGGTTAGACAAGCCCAGAATTCAGCACATGGGCACCAGAGATTTGGGGTCTAGGACTGCTCTGCCTGATGCGGCCCTGCCCAGCCGTGCAGGGTCGTAGCTGTGGAGTGGGGGGCGGGGGGCTGAGGCGGAGGCTGGAGGACCAGGCTGCTAAAGGCAGGCAGCACCTGATGATGCAGTCAGGGCAATGATGTGCAGTGGGGAGAGGGGCAGCCAGGCCCAGCCCTTGCCCTACCTGGCACGACACCGTTCGTAGCGATGGCACTCATGGAAATGGCCGTCAGCATTGTCTGCAGAGAGGAAAATCACAATGTTAGAGGCACCTCGGAGCCAGGCTGCCTCCTGTGCCTCCAGGAATAAAGTAACACCCGGGAGGGGACCTGGGGGAGTGTCATTAGTGAGGGGGGTCAGGAATCGGGAAGGTGTGCTTGCCTGTATGAGTGACACCAGTCTGACAATTTGTCGTGGGGCAGGGGACGAGCAAAGGTTTTCGGACCTGGAAGTTGAGTTCAGCCCCGGGGTTATTCCCCAGGCGCTCCACCCCTGGGCTGTGGGTCCCAGCATGCCCGCCCCTGCCCAATGTGCTCTGGGTGACCCACCAGGAAGGAGCTGGGACCCCTTAGAAGAGAGGCTGGCAGATTGCAGCGCGTTGGAGGGCTGCCCAGGACTGCTCTCCTCACTAAGGTCTGCTCTGCGCGTCAGACCTATGTTGGGGTCACTACATTGCTCGGGGTGTGAAAAATCCCCGGCCCTGAGTGACACAGTTATGCAGACTTAGGCCCCGGTGTCAGGGCTGGCTCCAGGCACCAGCGCAGGGAGCAGGTGCCTGGGGCAGCCCCGGGGAAGGGGCGGCACGTCGGGCTCTTCGGCGGCAATTCGGCGATGGGTCCTTCGGGAAGAACCTGCCACCGAAGTGCCACCGAAGAACGAAGCGGCGGCAGTAGAGCTGCCACCGATCGCAGCTTTTTTTTGTTTTTTTCACTGCTTGAGGTGGCAAAAACACTGGAGCCAGCCCAGCCTGGTGTAGACAGTGCTGAGTCCACCAACGTAGCTACCGCCTCTCAGGGACACGGATTAACAGTGCCGCCGGGACACCTCTCTCCCATCGGCTCCGTTTTCGAAGTGTAGACGTGCCCTCAGCATGTGACCAGGCTTTTCTTGCTCCGGAATGGCTGCCGTGGCTATTGGTAGCAGAGGGCCGACGGAAGGGCAGGTCGCCCTGCAGCATGGCCCGCACCAGGAAAGAGGGTTTTAACATGAGGCTTTCCTGGTCTCTGGCGACCCTACTGCATGGGGGGGGGGGGGGGGGGAGGGACACCATCTTGGAGGCAGGGCCCCATCTCCACCCAGCTGTAACACGGCCTGAACGGCCCACAGCAGAGCAGTCTAATTGCTCTGCACAGGGCCGGAGCCGGCCCACGAGAAGCGGGTACTGGAATATCTGTTTCTGATTCCAGGAAATGCAGTCCCCAAGAAGTAGCCGCTCCCCTCAGGGGGGCCCCCAAGCAGCACACTCCTGCCTGTCTCCAGCTTCTGGCTTGTAAAGGCTTGTGGAGTGGGGGGTTTCCTAGCGAGGTGATGGGCTTGGGCTGATCAGCTGTGTCGGCATTCAGTGCTCCCATCTTGTGCCCTAGTAACAGGGCTGCCTGGCTCCTGTGCTCCGGGACACTGTCTCTTTAGCTGCAGCCCCCCTCCGGGGAGCACTGAAGTGGGGCTGCTTCCTGACTCCCAGGCTGAGCCATGTTCACGCAAACAGGGGAGGTGAATTATTCCTCCCTGCCGCTCCCAAACAGGGAGGGAGAGACAAATGAGCTAGGCCTGTCCATTCAGTGCTGGGCTAACCCCACTTGGACAGGACAGTCCTGCCAGAGCACAGCAGAGCTTATAGCCCTGGGGGGATGGCTGCACAGCCTGGCAGGGATAACGGCATCACTCACGCAGGAGCAGCACAGGACAACCATGCAGAACGACTCCATGATGCCGGCAATTCCCACCACCCAGGTGAGGCGCAGGAAGAGGATCACCCCAAAGATGTTTTGCAGGCAGGGCAGGTAAACACCCATAAACGTGCCCATCCGTGGAGCCTACGGAGAAAAGCACGGCGCCATTAGACACGAGGGAGGCAGCATCAGCTAACCCACAGGCCATAGGGCCTCTTGGAAAGATTTGTCTGGGAGAGTCAAGTCCCTGGAGTCCCGGTGCAGAGACAACTGTGGGGGGTCACGAACCAAAAGAAACGGGGGGGGGGCTCATTTGCTCCATGGCTCCCATGGCAGCTGTGGAGAATGGTTCAGAGGGGAGGGCTCAGACAGAGCTGGCAAGGGAGCTCCAGGGCAGCAAACCATGTCCTCTGCAGCAGCCAGGGCAGCGCCTGCCTCTCGGCATGGGGCGTGTATGGAATAGGACGGGGAGAGAGAGTGAAAGAAGGCGAGGAGGACGCAAACACGGTTGCTGCAGAGGATCAGCTACAGCCACCCTGCTGGAGACAGGCCTCTGCCACCCCTCTCTCTGCACAACTGTGGGGCTTTTTGTTCCTTCCCTGCTCCTCTGCACAGGGCTCCTGAGATGCCATCGGGGGGGTTCAGTCTCAGGGGATCAGAGCTGTTCATTTCCCTGTTGGAACAGTGTCAGCTGCAGCCCAGGCTGCCCCTCACTGTGCGGCGGCTCACACAGGGAGCTGGCAGGAAATCACAGGGACAGGCTGGCGCAGTACACATGGAACATGCTCCTGGCTCTGATACTTTGCAGCCCACGGTGCTGGTGGCTCGGGGCTGCCCGCTTAGGGCCTGGCTACTCGGAGAGCTCCATGGTGTGAGGTTATGAGAGTGATATAGTATCTCACTGATAGGTGACAGGGCCAGAAAGAGTTAATTAACTCACAGACTGACCTGACCCATAGCCGAACTTTAGAGACTGGTTAGGAAGAACTGTAAATGAACAGAGCTTTGAAATGCAGCGGGCATTGGGAGAGGTAGAAGGGGAGGTCTTTGCTCAGGTCTTGTGATATAAGCAGACAAGTCTTGTCTATTACTATAGCTTTGATTCAAAGATCAAAAAAGAATATTAACATTTATGATGATACTTGAGTGAAATAGTATTATTGTCTATGTGTCTCTGTGAAGGTTGTAGTAACCTGTATCTGAACTGTTTAATGGATAAATTACCCTGGGCTAATTGCCAGGATGTTTGGGAGAAGGGGAGTTAAGCCTATTGTTTTCTCAGGCCAAAAGGCTGCTGGAAATGTATAAGAACCCTGGGACAGGATCCTTCTTCATCTCAGATCTGCTTTGGGCTTCAAGAGGGGAGAACCTTAAGCCACAAGGATTGAGATCCCCAGTCACTGACTGGAGTCACTCTGAATATGGACATTGGATTATAATCCATGAACTATTTCTAAAAGGACTTTTGGCAACTACAAGCTCATCTCTGCTATGTGTCTGAACCTCGAGAATTAAATTCAAGTCTCTATGTATATTAATCTTTTAACCAGCACTCTCTCATCTTTTTTTAATAAATTTTAGTTTAGTTAATAAGAATTGGCTATAAGCGTATATTTTGGGTAAGATCTAAGTTATAATTGGACCTGGGTGTGTGGCTGATCCTTTGGGATTGGAAGAACCTTTTCTTTTATAGGATGAGATAAGATTTTCAGGAATCATCGTATCTGACGTGTGTCTGGACGGAGGCCTAAGGCTGGGCACTTTAAGGGAACTGCATTGTTTGAACTCCTAAGTAACCAGTGAGGTACTATAGAAGCTGTTTTGGGCTGGCTTGGTAAACTAAGTATTGGAAGATCCACCAGCATATGGGGTTTGTCTGCCCCTTTTTGTTTGCAGTTCACCCTAATTGAGTGACCTGAGCTGGCTCCCACGGGCAGCACCATCACACATGGATTGCAATGTACCTGGCTGAATCACAGCCCACCCGGTGGTGCAAGCCAGTAGCAGGGAGGCAGGGACCATGGGAGCTGCCTGGGGTGGCTGTGCCCATGATAGCCTGAGGCAGTTCGAGAGCACTTTGGAAAGCCTGGTGCTTGGGGATCTCTGGAGGAAACGATCAGACATCGGGCGCCTCAGAAGGGTCAGGTGCACCTGGGCCCATGGTAGCGCCCTGCTGAACTTGGCAGCAGCAGTGTGAGCCACGTTCCACCCACCTGCTACTGCAGCAAGGACTGGGAGATGGGGAAGGGTCCCACTCCATGGAGGAAGGCCCCCCTGCTAGAGATGGAACCTGCCCTGAGAGCCCCAGGGAGCTGGAAGTGAGAGTATGGGAATTAATTCCTGAATTTCCACAGCCGCAGAGAACCTCACTCAGCCCAGAAAATGCAAATGGAAACCAGAAGCCTCCAGATCCAGCAAAGCGGGAGCTGCTGGGCCTCTGACCCCTTGGCAGGAAGCCTCACTCCTCACCCAGGGATTCAGTGCAAAGCCTGTGAGTCCTGCAGGGAGAGGGCCAATCCCTCTTGCTCGCCCACTCCCTTGGCCATGTCCATGTGAGCGTGCCATGGTTTGGCACTGACATGCAGGGGCAAGCCCCTTGGGAGAGAACCCATGGCCCAACGGCCTGTGAGAGCAGCCCCAGAGAACCCCACCCTGGCACTGTCCCACGTCGGCATCCCCAGATAACCCCTCCCTGGCACTGCCCCAGGCCGGCGGCCCCAGAAAACCCCACCCTGGCACTGCCCCACGCTGGCAGCCCCAGAGAACCCCACCCTGGCACTGCCCCAGGCCGGCAGCCCCAGGGAACCCCACCCAGCACCCCCTCCAATGCTGGCAGCCCCAGAGAACCCCCCAGGCCCTCCCTGCTAGCCAGTGCTGGAGCCCAGAGCTGAACCCCTCACCTGCACAGGTTTCTTTTTGGCTCCATCATTGTTCTCCGCCTCCTCGTGCTCCCGGCTGCCCTGCGGCAGGTTGGTGTAGTTCACCAGGCCGCTCAGCAGGGATGAGACCATGGGGCTGGTGTCCATCTCTTCCTGTTAGGGGCAGCGACAGGTGAGGGCGAAGTACCTGTCCTGAGCCGTCGTGCCCCCCCTCCACGCTGCCCCCCCCCCACGGTCCCTCCTGCTCGCTGCCCCCCCACGGCCCCTCCTGCTTGCTGCCCTACCTCAAAGAGGGCCATGTTCTTTCCATCATACTCCTTGCCCTTCTCCAGGTCTGTGCTGTTGATGAAGGGGCTGCTTTCCTTGGGGTTCCCATCACCTGCAGAAACACAGAGAGATTAGGGCTTGGGCCAGTCACCCCCTCCCCCCAGCCAGCAGCCCCACCAGGCCGGCTCGCCGGTTCACCCACCCTACTGGTACTGCTCCAGCTCCGCATCGGCTGCCCCAAGCTCCAGTCACCCCAGGCACCCCATGGGAGCGGGGCCCCACCCCCAGCATGGCCCCACCTGCCAGGAGCCATCGGGGACCCACAGCCCTGATGCCCAGGACAGTGCTGGGGTTCTCGGGGGCACATGAGTGACAGGCCAAATCCTCTTCCGAATGCACCATCCAGAGCTGGCTCAGAGCCCGCTGCCCGGGCCATCAGCGCCCAGGGAGGGGTGCACAGGCACTGCTGGGACTGGGGGGAGAGTGACCACTCCTGACACCCAGCCATGCCTCGGCTGCAGGGAACAGAGCTAGGGAAAGCAGCCAGTGTCCCTGTGTGGCCTGGCCTTCTCCACCAGAGTCCCCTGCCTAGACACTACTGGGATTTATAGCCTGCACCCCCAGGCTGCAGCCCTCCTGCTCCTGCTGGAGCCTGAGCCCCACAACACCACTGCTTAAAGTCACTGGGCAGCAGCCAGGGAGGGAGACCTGCTGGATACTAGCCTCAGAGCAGCAGGCTCTGTGCCCTGAGCCCCAGCAGAGGGAGTCACACCCCTAGCCCCCGTGTATGGGGATCCACGCCAGGGTGCTAGCACTGGCATTCCCAGCCCCCATGCCAGGGGATCCATGCCCCAGTGCTAGCACTGGGATTCCCAGCCCCCATGCAAGAGGAGCCACACCCTGGCACTAGCACTGGGATTATCACCGCTGTGCAAGGGAATTTCCAGCCCCCTGGTGTACAGTCTCTAATGTACTTAAGGCACCTCTGCCTGTTTGCTTTGTGAGTGCTGAGAAAAGAGGGGAAATCCTGGCTGCAGTTCACAGGTCAGTGAGTAAGAGGGCACGGGGCAGCCCTGCCTGGCACCTGGGGCAGGGGGAGGTCATACGGAGCAGGGCTGGTCTGCCAGCAGAGTGGGCTAACGACGCGCAGCCTTGGCCCGGGCCCCGCTGTGTCCCCCCACATGCACCAGGGTCACTCAGTTCCAGTGGAGAGCCAGCCACCCTGCAGCCTGAGCAGCCCCTTTGGGATGCTCCCCCCACAGCCCAAGTATCCAGGCCCCACAGAGGGACAGTGCATGCATAATGCTCTGGACAGGACCCGGCTGCTCCCCATCCCCATCCGGGCACAGTGCCCACCCAAGCCTCGTGGTCATGGGACTGCAGCCAGAGAGCACAGACATCAGCTGAAGTGAGTCGTGTGATGGGAACAGGCCCCAGGCCAGCGCTTCCCCAGGCCAGACCCAGTCACAGCCTATTCTGCCCGTGTGTGGGGGCCCTCTCCTGGGAGCCAGGGTTGCCTCTGGGAAGGGCCCAGGCTGGCTGCCCCTGAAGGCAACGCAGAGTTGTTGGGCCTGGAACTAAACAGGAATTGCTGAGTGGCCCTTGGGGGCCAGCCCACACGGGAAGCAGTGCAGAGCAATGGGGCAGGGGCTGCCAGCGCCCAGGGCGACCCGCTCAGTCTGCAATGTCGTGAGGGGAGAGCAGCAGGTCTGGAGGCTCCTCGCACGGCCCTCTGTGAGAAGGATCTTGCAGGGGCTGCATGGGAAAGGGCTGAGCAGTGTAGCAAGGGGACCTGTCGGGGGTGTCAGGGCCGGCTAGAGCAGTGTAATGCTCACAGGTTCTCTGGGAAAGGGCCGGCTGTCTGCAGCACTGACGACCTCGTTCTGAAGGAACCAAGAGCCAGACAGAACAGTAATGAGAGCTGCAGAGCAGCAGAAATAACTCAGGGTGGGAATGCAGCACCTGGTGCGGGTGCTAGTGGAGTCGTATGCTTTGACGAGCACTGGCACAATCAGGGAGCAGCAAAGGGGGTGGCACTGAGCAGTCCCAACCACAGAGCAGCCACCCCAGCGAGCCCCTGCATACAGCCCCACCCTGAGCACCCGCAGGCCCTGGGAATTGGCTGAGATCCACACAGACCCTGGGGACACTGGCAGCTGGAATCCAATGAGATCAACTCACTTGACTACACGGCCCGCTTGTGACAGAGCTGGAGCTCCTGGGGGCCTCTCAGGGGCAGGGAGACATGGACTGCTCAGGGGAACCCCGACACCAGCTGTGCACAGAGCATCCCAGGGGACAGGCAGAGCGAGTCCCATGGCACAGGGAATCCGCTGACAGCCCAGCACAGCACTGCTCTCAACGGCTGAGTTCAGGTCAGGGGCCTCTGTCATGGAGTGTGGGGGAGTCAGGGCCCTGCACCCTCACGTCCTGCGATTCACCGGGACTCTCAGCCAGCCAGTAAAATGGAAGGTTTTTTAGATGACAGGAACACAGTTCCAAGCAGGGCTTGTAGGTACAACCAGGACCCCTCAGTCAGGTCCCTCAAGGGGTGGGGGTGAGGGAAGGGAGCTTAGATCCCAGCCTTGGGATTCTATCCATTCTCCCAGCCAGCTCCAAATTGAACCCCCCTCCGTCTCACCCAGCCTTCCCCTGGCTCCTCCCCCAGCCTTTGTCCAGTTCAGACAAAGGTGTCACCTGGCCCCAACCCGCCTCCTGGCTCAGGTTACAGGCTCAGATATCATCCCTCAAGTGACGTCACCCCCTGCTCTCCCCTCCCCCATGCAGACAGTCCCAGTAAAACTCCCCTGTGACATCCCCAGGTCAATCCCCCCACTCCCTGCTCCGTCACATCTCTCCCCACTTCGAGACTGAACTGAGCGGGGTCACTCTGCCCAGTGACCTGGGGAAGTTCAAGGCCCCCTCTCTGGGACAACGCGTCCGCTATCAGGTTGGCACTTCCCTTCACATGGACCACGTCCATGTCATAGTCCTGCAGGAGCAGGCTCCACCTCAGGAGCTTGGCGTTGGCTCCTTTCATCTGGTGCAGCCAGGTCAGGGGAGAGTGGTCGGTGTACACGGTGAAGTGTCGCCCAAAGAGATATGGCTCTAGCTTCTTAAGGGCCCACACCATGGCCAGGCATTCCTTCTCGATGGCCGCGTAGCTTTGTTCCCGGGGTAGCAGCTTCTTACTCAGATACACGATGGGGTGTCTCTCCCCCTTTTCATCCTCCTGCATTAACACCGCCCCCAGTCCCATGTCTGAGGCGTCGGTGAACACCATAAAGGGTTTGTCAAAATCTGGGTTTGCCAGAACTGGGCCACTAACCAGAGCCTCCTTCAGCGCCCGGAGAGCCTGCTGGCACTGCTCGGTCCAGACCACCTTGTCTGGCTTCTCCTTCTTGCACAGTTCAGTGATGGGGACGGCTATGGCACTAAAGTGGGGCACGAACCTTCGATAGTACCCCGCCATCCCAATAAAGGCCTGGACCTGCTTTTTGGTTTGGGGAGCAGGCCAGTCTCTGATCACCTCCACCTTGGCTGGTTCCGGCTTCAGGCAGCCGCTCCCCACCCGATGGCCCAGGTAAGATACTTCAGCCATCCCCACCTTGCACTTCTCAGCCTTTACTGTTAACCCAGCCTCCCGGAGTCGGTTCAGCACTTGTTTAACCTGGGACATGTGACCCTCCCAGGTCTGACTAAAGACACAGATGTCGTCAATATACGCCACGGCAAAACCCGCCATCCCCTTCAGTAGCTGATCCACCAGGCGCTGGAAGGTGGCCGGCGCTCCCTTGAGGCCAAAGGGCAGGGTCAGAAACTCGTAGAGCCCCAGAGGGGCGATAAAGGCCGATTTCAGCCTGGCATCTGCGTCCAGCGGCACTTGCCAGTAGCCTTTGGTAAGATCCATAGTGGTGAGGTACCGAGCACCTCCCAGCTTGTCCAGGAGCTCGTCAGGCCTGGGCATGGGGTAAGCATCAGATACGGTGATGGCATTGAGCTTTCGATAGTCCACACAGAACCGGATTGACCCATCCTTCTTGGGGACCAGCACCACTGGCGAGGCCCAAGGGCTGGAAGACGGCTGGATCACCCCCAAAGCCAGCATCTCCTTGACCTCTCTTTCTAGATCCTGGGCAGTTTTACCAGTGACCCGAAAAGGGGAGCATCTTATAGGGGCATGTGACCCGGTCTCCACCCAGTGAACAGTCAAATTAGTGCGTCCAGGCTGGTTGGAAAACAGCTGTCGGTATAGATACAGCACCCCTCTGATCTCAGCATGCTGGCCCGGGGTCAGTTGATCAGAGAGGGGAATCGCCTCCAGGGGGGAACCAGCTTTTGTCCCAGGGAATAGATCTACTAAGGGGTCATCTCCCTGCTCCTCCCAATGTCCACACATGGCCAACATCACATTCCCCCTGTCATAGTATGGTTTCATCATGTTCACATGGTACACCCGACGGTGATGTGCCCGGTTTGACAGCTTCACCACATAGTTTACCTCATTCAGTTGCTTGACAACCTTGAAGAGATGTTCGCAGGTGGCCTGTAGTTTGTTTTTCCTCACGGGGATGAGAACCATCACCTGATCCCCGGTGGCGAAGGAACGGGCCTGAGCCATGTGGTCATACCAGACCTTCTCCTTCCTCTGGGCTCGGGCCAGATTCTCCCTGGCCAGGCCCATGAGCTCGGCAAGTCTTTCCTGGAAAGTCAGGACATACATCACCAGTGACTCTCCATCAGGAGTGGCCTTCCCCTCCCATTCATCTCTCATCAGGTCCAGGGGCCCCCTTACCCGTCCTTTATATAACAGTTCAAAAGGTGAAAACCTGGTAGATTCCTGGAGTACCTCCCTGTACACGAACAGCATGTGAGGTAAGTACTTGTCCCAGTCCTGCGGGTGCTGGTTCATAAATGTTTTTAGCATCATCTTTAGTGTCCCGTTGAACCTTTCCACCAGCCCATTGGACTGTGGGTGATACGCTGAGGCCCAGTTGTGCCGGCCCCACATTTCTTCCACAAGCACTGGAGCAGGCCCGACATGAAGTTGGATCCTTGGTCTGTCAAGACTTCCTTGGGGAACCCCACTCGGCTGAAAATGGTCAGCAGCGCATCCACCACAGTGTCTGCTTCAATGGAAGATAAGAGCACTGCCTCGGAGCAGCGGGTA
Organism: Gopherus evgoodei; assembly: GCF_007399415.2. Classification (NCBI taxonomy): domain Eukaryota; kingdom Metazoa; phylum Chordata; order Testudines; family Testudinidae; genus Gopherus; species Gopherus evgoodei. The sequence continues at coordinate 756,297 of NC_044335.1, forward strand.
GCAAAATCTACCACCACCAGAATATATTTCTTTCCCAACCGGGTTGTCTTGCTGACAGGCCCCACTGTGTCCACAGTCACCTTCTGAATATGCTTCTCTATGATGGGCAAAGGTCTCAGAGCTGATTTCCCCTTGTCCCGGGCCTTCCCCACCCTCTGGCAGGGGTCGCAGGATTGACAGTACTGTCGGACATGGGTAAAGACCCCAGGCCAGTAAAAGTTCTCTAACAGCCTCTGCCTGGTGCGCCAGATTCCCTGGTGCCCTTCGAGAGGAATGTCATGGGCCAGGCACAGTAGCTTGTGGCGAAACTTCTGGAGAACCACCAGCTGCCTCCTGATCCCCCATGACTCCATTTCCCCTGGGGAAGCCCATTCTCGGTACAGGAACCCCTTCTCCCACAGGAACCTCTCCTTGCAACCTCTCCCCATGGAGGGATCTTTCTGCAACTCGGCCTGGAACTCAGCTACTGGGGAAGGGATGAGGACCTGGTCCCTTCCTGCCAGCTGGGTCTGAAGCCGCAGCCCCTCTTAGCCTTGTCCCTGGGCACTCCCTATCTACCAGGGTAGGGTCCTTCACCTCCGGAGAGGTATCCTCCCCGAGGTCAGGGCATAGTGCCCTTGCCAGATCTGGCTACAGGTCATGACCAGGGCACCCTGGGGTTGCTTGGCCAGTCCTTCAGGTCCCCCCCATCAACACCTCAGTGGGCAAATGGTGGTGCACCCCCATGTCCTTGGGGCCCTCCTTGGGCCCCCATTTCAGATGTACCCTACCATGGGCACCTTGAATCAGGTCTTGCCAACACCCATCAGGGTCAGGTAGGTGTTGGGCACTAACCAATCTGAGGCCACCACCTCGGGCCGGGCCAGTGTCACCTCAGCACCCGTGTCCCAGTATCCACTGACCTTCCTCCCATCCACTTCCATGGGAACAAGGCACTCGCTCTGCAGGGACAGCCCCACGCCCACCCTGTAAATGGAGAACCTAGTGTCCAGAGCATCCAGCCCCCCAAAGAAGCTGGTCTGGAAAACTCCTTTCTCCTGAGCAGGTGGTAAGCTGTCAGCCCCCTTGCCTGGAAAGCCTGCCCCTTGCCCGGCTGGGTCTCTACCCAGTTAACCTGATGTGGGTTTGGTCGGCTCAGTCTGTCCTTGAGCCTGGGGCACTGGGTCCGTACGTGGGCCCTCTGGCCACAGTAATAGCAGCTCATATCCCGTTGGTCCCCTCGAGCCGGTTGGTTGGTCCTGATGCTGAATGTCCCCCTGGGAGGGTGTTTTCCATGTTCCCCCATTGGAAGGTCCCAGGGTGACTCTCTCTTGGCAGGCCTGTTCCTCTGGGACTCCTCCCTGCCACCCCCTGACTGGCTGTTCACAAAAACGTCAGCCAGCTGCCCTGCACGTCTTGGGTTCTCTGGCTTTTTGTCCCTCAACCACAGCCTCAGGTCAGATGGGCACCGCTCACACAGGTGCTCCAGTACAATCAGGTGAAGCAGGTCCTCCTTAGTTTGGGTCCCATCTGCCCACTTGTGAGCCTATCCCGACATCCGGAGGACCAGTTCTAGATATGTGACCTCAGGGGTTTTACTCTCACTCCGGAATCTTTTTTGGTACATCTCGGGAGTCAGCCCAAACTCCCGGAGCAGGGCCTTTTTGAACAGTTCATAGTCCCCTGCCTACGCCCCTTTCATTCGGCTACACATCCCTATGGATTTGGGGTCCTGTAAGGGGGTGAGAAACTGAAGCCTGTTTGCAGGGTCAACCCTGTGCAGCTCACAGGCCATCTCAAAGGCATTCAGGAAGTCATCTATGTCCTCCCCTTCCTTACGCCGGGCCAGGATGCACTTATCAAATCTCCATGCAGTCCTCACCGCAGCCAGGGGCTCACTACTCCTCAGCTTGGCCAACTCCAGCTCATGCTGTCTCTGTCTCTCTTCATGCCGTCTCTGTTTCTCTTTCTCCACCAGTTCCTGCTGCTTCAACTCCAGCTTTTTTAGTTTTATCTCCCTCTCCCATTCCAGCCACCTCAGCTCCTGGGATGGGAAGCTCCACGCTGAGAGGATCCCCTGCTGGCCGGGGGGGGTCACAGTGGCCTCGGTATTCACTGGGCTCCTCCCCCCCCTTCCCCTAGGCATAGGAAGGGGGAGTCTTGGGAAGCCCTCGTCCCCCGGCTGACCACTCCCAGCGGGGACAGACACTGGTGCCTGCGCTGCATCTGCCCGGCTGCTTCTCTCAGAGACAGGGCTCCGTTCATTCATGCGCTCTCCCTGCTCCAGCTGGGCAATCAGCTGATCTTTGATGAGCCTCCCCGCGCGCAGCCCCCTCTGCTTGCACAGCTCCACCAGGTCGCTCTTAAGGCACTTCTTATACATCTTCCTGCTGGCCACTCGCAGGCCTGGGTGCTCTCAGCTCCCCATGGTTTCCAGGAGGAACTCCTGGTGTGCCAGCCCTTCTCCAGGTCACCACCTCTTTGTCAGAATTGAGCTGCAGACTCCTCCACCCCTGATCCTGCTCACTGCAGTCCCCAGGGGGACCCTGTTACTGCAACAGCCTTCTCTCTGGTCACACATTCCCAGGGGTTAAGCATAGCTCCTCTGCCCCCTGAAACAGCTCCTCTCAGAGCCTTCAGCACATCTGGTCCTCATCAATCCCCCTTTGTCTTGCTGCTCCCCAGTCACTTACTGCCGGAAGCGCCATCCATGGGGTGCAGTGCATCCCACCACTGCCATCAGTTGTCACAGAGTGTGGGGGAGTCAGGGCCCTGCACCCTCCACGTCTTGTGATTCACCGGGACTCTCAGCCAGCCAGTAACAGAAGGTTTATTAGACGACAGGAACACAGTCCCAAGCAGGGCTTGTAGGTACAGCCAGGACCCCTCCGTTCCCCTAGACCACTCCAAACTGAACCCCCCTCCAGCCGTCTCACCCAGCCTTCCCCTGGCTCCTCCCCCAGCCTTTGTCCAGTTCAGACAAAGGTGTCACCTGGCCCCAACCCGCCTCCTGGCTCAGGTTACAGGCTCAGATATCATCCCTCAAGTGATGTCACCCCCTGCTCTCCCCTCCCCCATGCAGACAGTCCCAGTAAAACTCCCCTGTGACATCCCCAGGTCAATCCCCCCACTCCCTGCTCCGTCACAGCCTCACAGAGCCGAGGAACTGGGCAAGGGGCAGAATTTTCAGCCCACTTTGCGATTCCCAGGTCTCTCCAGAGGGAACTCTCTGCTCCCCAGGGGAGGAGCAGTAGCTGCCTGGCTCGTGCTTTGGCTGAATCCAGCAGGTTTTAGCATATGCCCCTGCTGAGGAACATGCCAAGTGCAGCCTGTCCCCTGTGGGGTTCCTCGCACCCCAGGAGAACCTTGCTCAGTGGCTGCAGAGCCGATCGGAAGCTGAGCGTGGCTCCCCTGGCAGAGACAGGGCCTGGGGTGGGCCCGATGCTCTCGGCCGAGGAAAGGGTCTGCCTGGGCCATGGAACCACAGGCTGCAATTTAATGAAACCAATGCTGGCCAGCCACACAGGGCTCATGGAGCTGGATCCCTCTGCCAGCTCCTGCTACAGGAGAACCACTGGTGCTAACAAACAGGCCCAGCAAGGCTTAGACAGCCTCTATATCCCTGCCAGCCTCGTGCAATGACCAAGAGGCTGGGCAGTCCCCAGGGAGTGAGAGGAGGAGAAGAGGAAGCAATTGAAGCTCCTGTTCTGCAGAGCTTTGGTCCAAACACACCCAGCGCCCTGACAGAGAGGACGTGCTGCTGCCATTACCCAGAGCAGGGCTCCAGCGCTCAGCAAGACCCAGCAATGCTCCCTGCAGTGTGGGAGAGAATCCCCCCATTGCCCAGAGGGACCCCTAGGATGCAGCATGGGGCCCAGGACACCCATCTATGCCCTGGGCTGAGTCCCAGCCGCACGTGTAGCTGTGCCATGTAGGGCTCAGCTGTCCACAGTGCAGAGGGACAGAGAACATGTTGTCACAGCACAAATGGCCTCGCTTACTGGTGTCATGGGACTGCAGTGCCTCGAGTTTGCTGAGTGCTAGGGCTTGCAAGGGGCCCTGGGTGACCAAGTGGGAGTATTTTGTAATATTGTTATGAAGCTAAGTGTGCCTCAGTTTCCCCTATGTGCTGCACTGTTACCCAGTGGTGCAAAAGAACTGTTTGCTCCCAGGACAGGCTGAGGTATGTGAGTGTCCCTCGTCTGGGCCAAGGTCTCAATGTCAGTGGGCGGCTGAGAAGACCATGGCGAATCCAGTCGCCAGGACATTGACACCTAGCAACCAAGGCCCAGAGGGCTGTGGCCTTCCCTGTCTCTCCTAGGGAGCTGAGTAACAGTCCCCAGGACCAGCTCCAGCGCAGAGGACTGGATAGGAGGGGGGAGAGCTGGCTTCTGGATGGAGTCAGGGCTCTCACCTCGGTCTGACCAAGGAGGAGAGACACACAGAGTTTGAACCGAGGGGTCCCTACAGCTTGGCTGGGCACTGGGCTAACCAGGACTGTGTTTTACCCTTCAGTTCTCTGTGCTACCCTAAGGCCTGCCTGGGCCATGTGCCATGTGGGACAGCGCTGTGTGAGTCACTGCCAATGCTGGGCCAGGGGCACCTGTTCGAGTCTCCTCAGGGACCCGCTGACAGAGCTCACAGGGCCCGCAAGCCTAGAGGTGGCTAAGGAGGCAGTAAACTGCACCGCCTACCCTGGAAGAAGAATGAGACCCTTGGGGGTCTGGCACATCAGAGGGGTTCGTCCTAGAGACCGTTCCCAAGCTGGGGCCGTACACCAGCCCCGTGGGCCTGTGACACCCTGTCCTCGCCCTCCCCAGAGGAGGTACGGCCTGTTGGTGATGATATTCGCAATGGACAGACACGAGTGATTGCAAACTACACGTCACATTCCCGGAGCAAAGGCTGCCTGGGCAGCGAGAGGGAGACAGGCAAAGCGAGCCCAGTACCCCGTGCTGCTCTGCAACAGCAGGAAACAAGCCACACACCACGTGTATCAATCACAACCGTCGCAGAGAACTGCAGCCTCCTCAGTGAGGCCTTGGCAAATGTGGCGACCAGCCTCGCATCTGGGGCAGCTGCCGGAGGCAGTCCATCTTCCCCAGACACGGCACCCCAAGGGAGAAGGGGCTGACAGGGCAAACTACCCACTGTCCACAGCATTGGCGCAGGAGCTAGATCTTCATACACTGCAGTAATGCAAAGCCTGGGACAGCCTTCCCCAGGTGTAAAGTGACAGTGGCTGAGAATCTGGCCTCAGCTCCTAACCCAACCAGCAGCTCAAGGACTCTGAGCACAGCCAGCCTACAGCCCATCCCTGCAGCACCAAGCCGCAGATCTGCACACACCCCTGGGGAAGAGCATCATCCCCATTTTACAGAGAGGAGCTGGGGCACAGAACCCAATGGGTGCTAGGCACTTAAATCGCTTGGAGGATCCGGGGCAAGGTGACATGCTCAAGGCCGCACAGGGAACCTGTGGCAGAGTCAGGGACTGAACCCAGGCCTCTGGAGTCCCAGGCCAGCACCCTGCCCACTGTCTTACCTGCTGTCACACCTGTCAAAAGGAACCGTGGGCCTGCAAATCAGCCCCCTGCCACTTTGGTGCCTGACTTGAGAGCCCAGGTACCTGTCCCCGAGTGACAGAGAAACCAACAGTCAGAGCATCAGACACCAGCAATCTTACCTGCCTAACATTATCCCAGCTGAACCACCTATTCAGTAAGTGTTAGTCTAACCTCTGGTTACTCCCCACCTCACACACGCAAATCCTAGGTTGTAGTGACCGTTTCATCCAGGCATGCACACCCATCCATCTCAACTGTCCCACAAGTGCGCTACCCAGTGTGATGGAGTAGGGGCTGTCTGTGTGGGGAGTGGGAGAGCAGGGGAGGACTTTAGGGGATGGACAATACCGGAGCCTGTAACCTGAGCTAGGTAAGGGAGGGGAAAGGTCAACACCTTTGCCCGGGAAGGGGGACAAAGGAAGGGGGTGGCAGGAGGGAAGCAGTTTGAGTTTGGGCTTGGGGCTGTGTGGGCGGAATTCAGGGTATCCTAGCTAGGATCCAAGCACCCTGAAAGCCCAGAAGGACTCGGTGGAGGGGTCCTGACTGTGCCTGCAAGCTCTGCTGTAACCTGTGTTCCTGTTGTCCAATAAACCTTCTGTTTTACTGGCTGGCTGAGAGTCACTGTGGGTCCCAGGAAGAGGGGTGCAGGGCCGGACTCCCCCACACTCCGTGACAACTGGTGGCAGCGGTGGGACATACTGCACCCCATGGACGGCGCTTCCTGCAGTAAGTGACTGGGGAGCAGTAAAACGAAGGGGTGATTAACCCCTGGGAGTGTGTGCCCAGTGAGAAGGACTTTGCAGTAACAGGGTCCCCTGGGGCATTGCAGCAAGCGGTCCCGGGGCGGAGGCGTCTACAGCTCGACCCTGGCAGAGAGGTGGTGACCTCACGAAGGGCTGGTGCACTAGGGGTCCCCCTGGAAACCGTGGGGAGCGGCGAGCACCCCGGCCTGTGAGTGGCCAGCAGGAAGATGTATGCCAAGCGGCGCAAGTGCGACCTGCTGGAGCTGTGCAAGCAGAGGGGGCTGCGCCCGGGGAGACGCACCAAGGACCAGCTGATTGCTCAGCTGGAGCAGGGAGACCGCATGAATGAACGGAGCCCTGTCTCTGAGGGAAGCAGCCGGGCAGATGCAGCGCAGGCACCAGGGTCTGTCCCCGCTGGGAGTGGTCAGCCGGTGGACGAGGGCTTCCCGAGACCCCCCCCTTCCTATGCCTAGGGGAAGGGCGGGGAGGAGCCCAGTGTATACCGAGGGCACCGTGACCCCCCCGGCCAGCAGGGGATCCTCCCGGCAAAGCTCACCCCCCAGCACGGGATCCTCCCGGCAATGCTCGGCATCCGTGGAGCGGATGCGGCTGGAATATGAAAGGGAGCTGAGACGGGAGGAGCTCAAGTTAAAGACGCAAGAGCTGAAGGAGAAGGTGAAACAGCGTAAACATGAGGAGAAACAGCGTAAACATGAGCGGGAGGAGAAGGAGAAACAGCGTAAACATGAGGAGAAACAGCGTAAACATGAGCTGGACCTGGCCCAGCTGAGGAGCAGTGGGGCCCCGGCTGCGGTGAGTGAGGGGGGACCCAAGCCTACAAAGAGCTTTGATAAGCACTTGCTGGCCCAGTGTAAGGAGGGGGAGGACATAGATACCTTCCTGACGGCCTTTGAGAATGCCTGCGAGCTGCACAGGGTTGACCCTGCAGACAGGATCCCGTTTCTCACCCCATTACTGGACTCCACAGCCGTGGAGGTGTACAGCCGACTGAAAGGGGCGGAGGCAGGGGACTACGAACTGTTCAAACAGGCCCTGCTCCGCGAGTTTGGGCTGACTCCTGAGATGTACCGGAAAAAGTTCCAGAGCCAGCGTAAAACCCGTGAGGTCACATACCTACAACTGGTCAACTGGGCGCAGGGGTATGCCTGCAAGTGGACAGCTGGGGCCCAAACTAAAGAGGACCTGCTTGACCTATTCATACTGGAGCACCTGTACGAGCAGTGCCCGTCCGACCTGAGGCTGTGGTTGATGGACCAGAAGCAGGAGAACCCGCAGCACGCAGGCCAGCTGGCCGACCAATTTTGGACAGTCAAGCAGGGGATGACAGGGAGGAGTCTCGAAGGAGCAGGCCTGCCTCAACGCAGAGAGAGAGTCATCATGGGACCTCCCAAAGGGGCCTTTGGAGAACCCCCCCAAGAGGGGAACATCCAGCGTCAGGTCCCTCCGATCCACTCAAGGGGACCCACGAGACATGGGCTGCTATCGCTGTGGCCAACGAGGCCACATACGGGCCCAGTGCCCCAAGCTCAGGGACAGACCAAGCAGACCCAACCCACAGAGGTTGGACTGGGTAAAAACCCAATCGGAGGAGGGGCTACATTCCCAGGAAAGTGGGGCTGGCAACATACCACCTGTGGATGCTCCAGGTTCCGGGTTTTTGGTTTACCGGGTGGGCGCGGGGCTGCCCTTCCGGAAAGAGTGCATTGTTTCCCTGGAGGTAGATGGGAGGAAGGTCACTGGGTACTGGGACATGGGCGCAGAGGTGACGCTAGCCCGCCCCGAGGTGGTGGCCTCAGATTGGATGGTGCCCAACACCTACCTAACCCTGATGGGTGTGGGCGGGACCCCATTCAAGGTGCCCGTGGCAAGGGTACACCTGAAATGGGGGGCCAAGGAGGGCTCCAAGGATATGGGGGTACACTGATATTTGCCCACTGACGTGTTAATGGGAGGGGACCTTGAGGACTGGCCTAGTAACACCCAGAGTGCCCTGGTCGTGACTCATAGTCAGAGTCGGTAAAGGCCACTGCACCCCGACAACGGGGAAGGTACTCAACCCGAGGTGCAAGACCCTAACCCAGGGAGCGGGGAACGCCCAGGGGCACGGTTCAGAGAGGCTGCGGCCTCAGACCCAGCCAGCAAGAGAGAGCCGGTCCCCATCCCTGTCCCAGCTGCTGAGTTCCAGGCCGAGTTGCAGAAAGATCCCTCCTTGCGGAAGCACAGGAACCGGGCTGACCTTAGTGCGGTACAGACCATGAGGAGAGGTTGCAAGGAGAGGTACCTGTGGGAGAAGGGGTTCCTGTACCGAGAATGGGCTCCCCCAGGGGAAGCAGAGTCATGGGGGATCAGGAGGCAGCTGGTGGTTCCCCAGAAGTTTCGTCACAAGCTGCTGTATCTGGCCCATGACATCCCTCTTGCAGGGCACCAGGGAATCCGGCGCACCAGGCAGAAGCTGCTACAGAACTTTTACTGGCCTGGGGTCTTTACCCATGTCCGACAGTACTGCCAATCCTGTGACCCCTGCCAGAGGGTGGGGAAGGCCCGGGACAAGGGGAAAGTGGCTTTGAGGCCTTTACCCATCATAGAAGAACCTTTCCAGAAGGTGGCCATGGACATAGTGGGACCCCTCAGCAAGATGACCCGGTCAGGGAAGAAATACATCCTGGTGGTGGTGGATTTTGCCACTCGCTACCCCGAGGCGGTGGCCTTGTCCTCTATCGAAGCAGACACAGTGGCAGATACGCTGCTGACAATTTTCAGCCGGGTGGGGTTCCCCAAGGAGGTCTTAACGGATCAGGGGTCCAACTTCATGTTGGGCCTGCTCCGGTCCTTATGGCAGAAATGTGGGGTCCAGCACAACTGGGCCTCAGCGTATCACCCCCCTTCCCTCGGGCTGGTAGAAAGGTTCAACGGGACGCTGAAGATGATGCTAAAAACATTTATGAACCAGCACCTGCAGGATTGGGACAAGTACTTACCTCACCTGCTGTTCGCGTACAGGGAGGTGCCCCAGGAATCTACCGGGTTTTCACCTTTCGAACTGTTGTATGGAAGGCGGGTAAGGGGGCCCCTAGACCTGATGAGGGACGAATGGGAGGGGAAGGCCGCTCCCGAGGGAGAGTCAGTGGTGGAGTATGTCCTGACCTTCCGGGAAAGACTGGCCGAGCTCATGGGCCTGGCCAGGGAGAATCTGGCCCGAGCCCAGAGGAGGCAGAAGGTCTGGTATGACCACACGGCACGGGCCCGTGCCTTCGCCACCGGGGATCAGGTGATGGTTCTCATCCCTGTGAGGAGAAACAAACTCCAGGCCGCTTGGGAAGGGCCCTTCAAGGTTATCAAGCAACTGAATGAGGTAAACTATGTGGTGGAGCTGTCAAACCGGGCACATCACCGTCGGGTGTACCATGTGAACATGATGAAACCATACTATGACAGGGGGAATGTGGTGTTGGCTGTGTGTGGACATTGGGAGGGGCAGGGAGATGACCCCTTAGTAGATCTATTCCCTGGGACAAAAGCTGGTTCCCCCCTGGAGGCGATTCCCCTCTCTGATCAGCTGACCCCGGGCCAGCACGCTGAGATCAGGGGGGTGCTGCATCTGTACCGACAGCTGTTTTCCAACCAGCCTGGACGCACTAATTTGACTGTCCACCGGGTGGAGACCGGGTCACATCCCCCTATAAGATGCTCCCTTTTCGGGTCACTGGTAAAACGGCCTAGGATCTTGAAAGAGAGGTCAGGGACATGCTGGCTTTGGGGGTGATCCAGCCGTCTTCCAGCCCTTGGGCCTCGCCAGTGGTGCTAGTCCCCAAGAAGGATGGGTCAGTCTGGTTCTGTGTGGACTATCGAAAGCTCAATGCCATCACCGTATCTGATGCCTACCCCATGCCCAGGCCTGACGAGCTCCTGGACAAGCTGGGAGGTGCTCGGTACCTCACCACTATGGATCTTACAAAGGGTTACTGGCAAGTGCCGCTGGACGCAGATGCCAGGCTGAAATCGGCCTTTATCACCCCTCTGGGGCTCTATGAGTTTCTGACCCTGCCCTTCGGCCTCAAGGGAGCGCCGGCCACCTTCCAGCGCCTGGTGGATCAGCTACTGAGGGGGATGGAGAGTTTTGCCGTGGCGTATATTGACGACATCTGCGTCTTCACCCAGACCTGGGAGGACCACATGTCCCAGGTTAAACAAGTCCTGGACTGACTCCGGGAGGCTGGGTTAACCGTAAAGGCTGAGAAATGCAAGGTGGGGATGGCTGAAGTATCTTACCTGGGCTATCGGGTGGGGAGTGGCTGCCTGAAGCCGGAACCAGCCAAGGTGGAGGTGATCAGAGACTGGCCTGCTGCCCAAACCAAAAAGCAGGTCCAGGCCTTTATTGGGATGGCGGGGTACTATCGAAGGTTCGTGCCCCACTTTAGTGCCATAGCTGCCCCCATCACTGAACTGTGCAAAAAGGGGAAGCCAGACAAGGTGATCTGGACTGAGCAGTGCCAGGAGGCTTTCCAGGCGCTGAAGGAGGTTCTGGTTAGTGGCCCAGTTCTGGCAAACCCAGATTTTGACAAACCCTTTATGGTGTTCACCGACGCCTCAGACATGGGACTGGGGGCGGTGTTAATGCAGGAGGATGAAAAGGGGGAGAGACACCCCATCGTGTATCTGAGTAAGAAGCTGCTACCCCGGGAACAAAGCTACGCGGCCATCGAGAAGGAATGCCTGGCCATGGTGTGGGCCCTTAAGAAGCTAGAGCCATATCTCTTTGGGCGACACTTCACCGTGTACACCGACCACTCTCCCCTGACCTGGCTGCACCAGATGAAAGGAGCCAACGCCAAGCTCCTGAGGTGGAGCCTGCTCCTGCAGGACTATGACATGGACGTGGTCCATGTGAAGGGAAGTGCCAACCTGACAGCGGATGCGTTGTCCCGGAGAGGGGGCCCTGAACTTCCCCAGGTCACTGGGCAGAGTGACCCGCGCAGTTCAGTCTGGAGTGGGGGGGAGTCCGGCCCTGCACCCCTCTTCCTGGGACCCACAGTGACTCTCAGCCAGCCAGTAAAACAGAAGGTTTATTGGACAACAGGAACACAGGTTACAGCAGAGCTTGCAGGCACAGTCAGGACCCCTCCATCGAGTCCTTCTGGGCTTTCAGGGTGCTTGGATCCTAGCTAGGATACCCTGAGTTCCGCCCATCCAGCCCCAATCCCAAACTCAAACTGCTTCCCTCCTGCCACTCCCTTCCTTTGTCCCCTTCCCGGGCAAAGGTGTTGACCTTTCCCCTCCCTTACCTAGCTCAGGTTACAAGCTCTGGTATCGTCCATCCCCTAAAGTCCTCCCCTGCTCTCCCATTCCCCACACAGACAGCCCCTACTCCATCACACTCAGAGCTCTGGGGGGACATACAAACATGCAATAAACTGCACACTGATTAGGACCCTTGGCCAAACAAAGTGTATGTGCCCATCACACACAGGCACGAGAGGCTCTGTATTTAGCTACATCTGTCATGGAGTCACCGGGCGATGCCCTGGAACTACTCCGTCTCCATGTGAAGCCAGTTAGGACTCTGGGGGAGCCTCCTCTCTGTGAGCAGACTGTCTCCAGGGCAAGAAGCTCACACGGCTTCCACCTTCCTGGGTCTGACCTTGGAGCCTTCAGCATCCTCTGCCCCTCCGTGAGCTTCCCACAGCGAGTCCACCCCAGCGGGGTCCTGGGGAAGCCAGAGGGTCCTGCACTCCCACTTCGCAGTCAGACATGACTATTAGCCAGGCAGTAAAACAGGGGTTTATTACATGACAAGAACACAGTCTGAAACAGAGCTTGTAGGTATAGAGAACGGGATCCCTTAGTCAGGTCCATCTTGGACCAGGGAGGCCTGACCCTGGGTCTGGGCCTCCCTCTCTTTCCCCAGCCCAGCTCCAAACTGAAACCCCCTCCAGCCCCTCCTCTGGCCTTTGTCTCTTTCCCAAGCCAGGACGTCACTTGATGTCTTTGTTCTCCAACACTTTCAATTGGCACCTTTGCAGCGGAGGGGCCCAGGCCATCAGTTGCAGAAGACAGGGTGTCGGCCATTCTCTGTGCAGACAGCATCACACTGGTCCTCTAAGGCTCTGCAGCAATCACACACCCTTATCCCACCACCTAGATACTTAAGAACAGCATAGGGGAAACTGAGGCACCCACACAGTATTCAGAGAAAACATTAAGAACATTCCCACTTCATCACAACATCTCCATTCAGAAACAGCCCAAGTGGCTACATTGGAATCACCTACTCCATTACTAATGGGTGAATCTCTGAAAACAAGATTGCCAATTTCCTGCTTTGAGCCGCAGTGATGCTGCTAAGGAGCAGCCAACAGCTCAGACCAATGCAGGCCAGACACTGACAGGGTGCACAGCCTGCCCCTCCCGCGAGCGCTGCTGACTGGGACAAGAAAGAGGCAAACAGGAATCTGCCCACGGACAATGCTACCAGGCAGTGTGCACTGCGGCTGTTCACAGGCAGAAGCCCAGGGCAGAGCTCTTAGATTCCCATGGCTGAGCCCCAAGGGGCTTCAGCTGAGTCCGAACCTTGAGGCCTGGAGAGAAGGGTGAGGGAGGGAACACAGGACGCTGCAGGGAGAGATCCTGCCATGATTCACGGGACTCTCAGGCAGCCAGTAAAATGGAAGGCTTATTAGATGACAGGAACAGAGTCCCGAACAGAGCCTGTAGATACAACCAGGACTCCTCAGTCAGGTCCCTCTGGGATGGGGTGTGGGGGGAAAGGGGAGCTTAGACCCCAGCCTTGGGGTTCCCTCCGTTCCCCCCGACCGCTCCAAACTGAAACCCCCTCCAGCCGTCTCACCCAGCCTCCCCCAGCTCCTCCGCCAGCCTTTGTCCAGTTCAGACAAAGGTGTTTGTGACGTTGCAGTACTGGCGGGACCCAACTGAGAGTGCCAATTCAGGACCAATTGCTCGAACAGGGCAGTCACAGCCCAAGGCTGGGGTTTTTCCACCTCTAAGGCAAACCAAACCAGCCAGACAAAAAGGACTTTGGTTTTACCCCACTGGCTAACCACAAGTCAGACAAGCAATTTCCTTAGACACTCCAGTCTCCCAGTATCACCACCAGTGCCACCCGTCCTGGGATGAATTGTTATGAAAACCAACACCCCAGTAAAAGAAAAAGGTTCTCTCGATCCTAAAGGACCAAGCCCCAGACCCAGGTCAATATACACATTAGATCTTACCCACAAATCACGCTGTTTCCAATCCTTTAGAATCTAAAATCTAAAGGTTTATTCATGAAGGGAAAAAGATAGCGATGAGAGCTAGAATTGGTTAAATGGAATCAATTCCATACAGTGATGGCAAGGTTCTTAGTTCAGGCTTGTAGCAGTGATGGAGTAAACTGCAGCTGCAAATCAAGTCTCTGGAGAACATCCCCCACTGGGATGGGTCCTCAGTCCCTTGTGTAGAGCTTCAGCTTGTAGCAAAATCCCTCCAGAGGTAAGAAGCAGGATTGAAGACAAAATGGAGATGAGGCCTCCGCCTTATATAGGCTTTTCCAGGTGCAAGAACACTTCTTTGTTCTTACTGTGGAAAGTTACAGCAAAATGGAGTCTGCAGTCGCATGGGCCAGTTTCTGCACACCCTGCTGAGTCACAGGGCGTAACTGCCTTCTCTCGATGGGACAATTGTGTAGGTAATGGTCCTTAATGGGCCATCAAGCAGGCTAAACAGAGCTGACACCAACTTGTCTGGGATCTTTCCCAGTAACACAACACAAGTTTGAAATACAGACAGCATACAGCCAATATTCATAACATTAACTACCAAAATGATACAGACATACAGACAGCATAATCATAATCAGTAACTCATAACTTGGTCTTGGACACCTTACATGACCCCCTTTACATAAGATTTGGTGCCACTACAGAACCTTGGTTGCAAACCATGTTCTATATGGTCCCAGTTTATATCAATAACGTCACAGTGTTACCTGGCCCCAACCCCACTCTTGGCTCAGGTTAGAGGCTCAGATATCATCCCTCAAGTGAAGTCACCCCCTGCTCTCCCATCCCCCATGCAGACAGCCCTGTGACATCCCCAGGTCAATCCCCCCACTCCCTGCTCCGTCACAACGGCTCCTTTCTGGGCCAGAAGGGTCATTTCATACAAAAACAAAGAGCTAGATGGGATCTGGGAGGTCTGTCACTTGCCAGGCCCCTGCACTGAGGCAGGGCTATGTATTATCTAGACCAGTGGATCTCACCCCTTCTGTTTGTGACCCACTTCCTTCAATATCATTCAGTAAATACTGAATAATACTCAGAGCCAGCGTTAGAGGTAGCAAGCAGGGCAACTGCCCAGAGCCCCATGCCACAGGGCCCCCCACGAAGCTAAGTTACATGCTTCAGCCCTGGGCAGCTGGACTCGGGCTGCGACTGGAGGCCCCGCTGTGATGTGGGGGCCTGGGCAATTCCCCTGCCTGCCACCCCCTAATGCCAGCCCTGGTGACCCCCCTAAGCTTGTCCTGTGACCCCTTCCCCAGGCTGAGAAACACTGATCTATTCTAGACTATCCCTGACAGGGGGTTGTCTAACCTGCTCTTAAACACCTCCAGCAACAGAGATTCCACAGCCTCGCTGGGCAATTTATTCCAGTGCTTAACCACCCTGACAGTTAGGAAGTTTTTCCTAATGTCCAACCTAAACCGCCCTTGCCGTAGTATAAGCCCATTGCTTCTTGTCCTGTCCTCAGTGGATAAGGAGAACAATTTATCACACTCCTCTTTATACAATCTTTGAGGTACAGTCTTTGATGCCCCCCCTCAGTCTTCTCTTCTCCAGACTAAACAAACCCGTTTTTTAAATCTTTTCTCATAGGTAATGTTTTCTAGACCTTTAATCATTTTTGTTGCTGTGACAAAGTGGGACTGTTCTTAATGTTTCCTCTGAATACTGTAGGGGTGCCTCAGTTTCCCCATGCATTTCTTAAATCTCTAGGTGGTGGGATAAGGGGGTGTAATTGTTGCAGAGCAAAAGGCCAATGTGCATAAATGGCCATCACTCTGTCTCCTGGCAACTAATGGCCGGGGGCCCTTCCCCCTTGCAAGGTGATAGCTAAAGGTGTCGGAGAACAAAGGAATCAGGTGACCTCCAGACCCGGGAAAGGAACAAACCCAAGGGAGGAGGGGCTGGAGGTCAGTCAGTTTGGAGCTGGCTGGGATGTTGGGTCAGTGCAGAGATGGGTGTCTGGCTCCCTACCCCCTCCCTTCCCACCCGAGGATAGACCTGGCTAAGGGGTCCGGTTATCTGTACCTACAAGCTCTGTTTTAGACCGTGTTCCTGTCATCGAATAAACCTCTGTTTTACTGGCTGGCTAAGAGCCACATCTGACTGCGAAGTGGGGGTGCAGGACCCTCTGGCTTCCCCAGGACCGCGCCTGGGCGGACTTACGGTGGGAAGCGCACAGGGGGGCAGAGGATGCTGAATGCTCCAAGGTCAGACCCAGGAAGGTGGAAGCTGTGTGAGCTTCTTGCCCTGGAGACAGTCTGCTCACAGAGAGGAGACTTCACCAGAGTCCTGACTGGCTTCATAGGGAGCAGTTCCAGAGCATCGCCTGGGGACTCTGTGACAGTTGCTCTTCTCTGGACTTTCAGGAAAGATGTGAAAAAATTGGAGAAATGTGGTGCCCAGAACTGCACACAATACTGCAGTTGAGGCCTAATCAGTGCTGAGTAGAGCGGAAGAATTGCTCCTCATGTCTTGCTTTCAACATTCCTGCTAATATAGCTCAGAATGATGTTCACTTTTTTCTGCAACCGTATCACATTGTTGACTCATATTTAGTTTATGATCCACTATAACCCCCAGATTCTTTTCTGCCGTACTCCTTCCTAGGCAGTCCTTTCTCATTCTGTATTTGTGCAATTGATTATTCCTTCCCAAGTGGAATACTTTGCTTTTGTCCTTATTGAATTTCATACTATTTATTTCTGACCATTTCTCCAGGTTGTCAAGATCATTCTGAATTCTAATCCTGTTCTCGGAAGCGCTCACGACCCCTCCCAGCTTGGTGTCACCCACGAACTTTATAAGTGTACTCTCTGTGCTATTACTCAAATAATTGATAAAGATACTGAACTGAACCGGACCCAGGACAGATCCCCGGTGGACACCACTAGATATGCCCTTCCAGTTTGACTGTGAACCATTGACAACTACCCTCTGAGTACGATTTTCCAGCCAGTTGTGCACCCACCTCACAGTAGCTCCATCTAGGCTATATTGCCCTAGTTTGTTTCTGAGGTCATGAGACTGTAACAAAAGCCTTACTGAAGTCGAGATATATCACACCTACTGCTGCCCACCCCCAGGAGCGGCGCCAGGGTTTTTGGTGCCTGCAGATGCTCCACCGGAGCCGCGGGACCAATGGACCTCCGCAGGCATGCCTGTGGGAGGTCCACCGGAGCAGTCTGCCGCCCTCCCAAATCCTGGTGCCCTAGGCGCCTAGGTCGCCTAAATGGAAGCACCGGCCCTGCCCACTCCCCCTCCCACAGCCCTATCCACAAGGCTTGTTACTCTGTCAGAGAAACTCCCTTCTCATGGCTTTGGCTTTGGGAGAGGCTTTGGGAGAGGTGTGAGTGAGGAGACAGAGGGGAGCTTTGGGGAGGGCAGTCCATGCAAGGGATGTTGTGGGAGGAGGCCCAGGGGCAGGAGTAGGAGGAAATAAATGGGCTTGGGGCTGGTACCACTGGCAGAGCAAGGGGGGAGCGTGGGTGAAGGAAGGAAGAGAGAGATGCACATAGCAGACCTAGGGGGCAGAGGCAGGTCATGGTCCTACCTGCTGTCTCCTGAATGCCAGGGAATGAGCAGTGCAGGGTCAGCAACGGGATCTGCTCCTCTGTGGGCTTCCAGCCACCAGAGGTGGAAAGCCCACACAGCGGCTCTGGCTCTACCCAGAGAACAATGCTGGCACCCGCACCCCTTGCACCAGTACCCTGCACCCACCTCCTGCACTAGGCACTACGCTGCAGACTCTGGAGAAACGGCTAGAGATGCTGGCCCCACTCCCCCAGAGGAAGCCTTGGAGCAGTCAGTGGCTGCAGCTTTCTCCCCTTAGCGAATGGTGCAGGGACTGGAGTCACACGATCACGCCACAAACAAACAAACAGACAAGCAGAAACGAGGGTGAAAATGTCCAGCGAATCCGCACAAGCCAGGGGAGCAGCATGGCCCAGGTCTGGGAAGGGAGAGCAAGCCTCACAACTCGGTCCCTGCGATGCCAACAGGGCCAGTCACTCAGAGCCCTCTCCCCAGGGAGCGGGCAGCCAGCCCCCGGTGAGACCCGCAGGACCGGCATGTTAGGAATGAGCTCCCCTCACCAGAACCCCTGCTCTGTGCTGGCCATACGGAGCCAGAGCTGGAACCCAAGAACTCCTTGTCTCCGTCAGCGAGCGCCAGCCAACGCGCTCGGCCTGGGGCGCGGGGTGCAGAGATGGATGCTGTGTGTCTGTTACATGTCTAATCTCTCCCCAGAGGCTCGGAGAAGGAGACAACCTACCTGGGGAGATCACAGATGCCATGTGAGTGCCCCATCCCAGTGCCACCCCAGGGGGATAACAAGTAGCCGCAGCCCCTCTCCGTGCAGGGGAATGGGGCGCAGGCTGGGTGCAGCCCTCCACCCCCTGTGCCTGGGGAACACGTGTCTCCAGGTGCCCTGCAGGGCCCCAGAGCCAGCGATTGCAGGATCCCGCCCCAGCCCCCGACCTATGGCTGTTAACTTCAGCCACAGGCAGCGGAAAGAGCCCCAGAGAGGGGCGAGGCCGGGGGAGCAGGGGGCTCCAGCGAGGCAGCGGAAAGAGCCCCAGAGAGGGGGCGAGGCCGGGGGAGCAGGGGGCTCCGGCGAGGCAGCGGAAAGAGCCCCAGAGAGGGGGCGAGGCCGGGGGAGCAGGGGGCTCCGGCGAGGCAGCGGAAAGAGCCCCAGAGAGGGGGCGAGGCCGGGGGAGCAGGGGGCTCCGGCGAGGCAGCGGAAAGAGCCCCAGAGAGGGGGTGAGGCCGGGGGAGCAGGGGGCTCCGGCGAGGCAGCAGAAAGAGCCCCAGAGAGGGGCAAGGCCGGGGGAGCAGGGGGCTCCGGCGAGGCAGCGGAAAGAGCCCCAGAGAGGGGGCGAGGCCGGGGGAGCAGGGGGCTCCGGCGAGGCAGCAGAAAGAGCCCCAGAGAGGGGCAAGGCCGGGGGAGCTGGGGGCTCCGGCGAGGCAGCGGAAAGAGCCCCAGAGAGGGGGCGAGGCCGGGGGAGCAGGGGGCTCCGGCGAGGCAGCGGAAAGAGCCCCAGAGAGGGGCGAGGCCGGGGGAGCAGGGGGCTCCGGCGAGGCAGCGGAAAGAGCCCCAGAGAGGGGGCGAGGCCGGGGGAGCAGGGGGCTCCGGCGAGGCAGCGGAAAGAGCCCCAGAGGGGGGCAAGGCCGGGGGAGCAGGGGGCTCCGGCGAGGCAGCGGAAAGAGCCCCAGAGAGGGGCGAGGCCGGGGGAGCAGGGGGCTCCGGCGAGGCAGCGGAAAGAGCCCCAGAGAGGGGGCGAGGCCCGGGGGAGCAGGGGGCTCCGGCGAGGCAGCGGAAAGAGCCCCAGAGAGGGGGCGAGGCCGGGGGAGCAGGGGGCTCCGGCGAGGCAGCGGAAAGAGCCCCAGAGAGGGGCGAGGCCGGGGGAGCAGGGGGCTCCGGCGAGGCAGCGGAAAGTGCCCCAGCGAGGGGGCGAGGCCGGGGGGAGCAGGGGGCTCCGGCGAGGCAGCGGAAAGAGCCCCAGAGAGGGGCGAGGCCGGGGGAGCAGGGGCTCCGGCGAGGCAGCGGAAAGAGCCCCAGAGAGGGGGCGAGGCCGGGGGAGCAGGGGGCTCCGGCGAGGCAGCGGAAAGAGCCCCAGAGAGGGGGCGAGGCCGGGGGAGCAGGGGGCTCCGGCGAGGCAGCGGAAAGAGCCCCAGAGAGGGGGCGAGGCCGGGGGAGCAGGGGGCTCCGGCGAGGCAGCGGAAAGAGCCCCAGAGAGGGGCGAGGCCGGGGGAGCAGGGGGCTCCGGCGAGGCAGCGGAAAGAGCCCCAGAGAGGGGGCGAGGCCGGGGGAGCAGGGGGCTCCGGCGAGGCAGCAGAAAGAGCCCCAGAGAGGGGGCGAGGCCGGTGGAGCAGGGGCTCCGGCGAGGCAGCAGAAAGAGCCCCAGAGAGGGGCGAGGCCGGGGGAGCAGGGGGCTCCGGCGAGGCAGCGGAAAGAGCCCCAGAGAGGGGCGAGGCCGGGGGAGCAGGGGGCTCCGGTGAGGCAGCGGAAAGAGCCCCAGAGAGGGGCGAGGCCGGGGGAGCAGGGGCTCCGGCGAGGCAGCAGAAAGAGCCCCAGAGAGGGGCGAGGCCGGGGGAGCAGGGGGCTCCGGCGAGGCAGCTGAAAGAGCCCCAGAGAGGGGCGAGGCCGGGGGAGCAGGGGCTCCGGCGAGGCAGCGGAAAGAGCCCCAGAGAGGGGCGAGGCCGGGGGAGCAGGGGGCTCCGGCGAGGCAGCGGAAAGAGCCCCAGAGAGGGGCGAGGCCGGGGGAGCAGGGGGCTCCGGCGAGGCAGCGGAAAGAGCCCCAGAGAGGGGCGAGGCCGGGGGAGCAGGGGCTCCGGCGAGGCAGCGGAAAGAGCCCCAGAGAGGGGGCGAGGCCGGGGGAGCAGGGGGCTCCGGCGAGGCAGCGGAAAGAGCCCCAGAGAGGGGGCGAGGCCGGGGGAGCAGGGGCTCCGGCGAGGCAGCGGAAAGAGCCCCAGAGAGGGGGCGAGGCCAGGGGAGCAGGGGCTCCGGCGAGGCAGAGCCGTGCTGAGAGCAGATGCCAGGGCAGAGCAGCTCCCTTCGCCCAGCACCTCGCAACGCGGAGACACGGGTCTGGGCCGCAGCATCACCGGCCTGGTTTCCATGGCAACGGAGAGCAGGCGTGAGCGGTGGACACGGCAGCCCTGGCTCCCCCAGCTCTTATGTAACGAATCCACTGGCCCGGCTGTGGGTCACCTGCCTTGTGCCTCGCACTGCAGGGGTCTCGGGGGCTGCAGACGCCCAGTGGGGGGCTCTGCTCTGCCCCATGCAGCCTCCGCCTGGGAGCTCCCTGCACCCCACCCACAGGTCACCCCAATCTTCCCACCCAGGCCCTGCAGGGCTCGTCAGCTCCCGCTGCTCTGGTGTGTCAGAGAAAGCCCACAGGCTGGCGCCTAGCCCCACATCCTACCCCCCAACCCCACGCGCCAGCACCTAGCCCCACATCCTACCCTCCCCCAGTGCACCAGCCCCACATCCTACCCCCCAACCCCACGCGCCAGCACCTAGCCCCACATCCTACCCTCCGCCTGGTGCACCAGTCCCATATCCAGCCCCCAACCCCACGCGCCAGCACCTAGCCCCACATCCTACCCTCCCCCGGTGCACCAGCCCCACATCCTACCCCCCAACCCCACGCGCCAGCACCTAGCCCCACATCCTACCCCCCAACCCCGCGCTCCTGCACCTAGCCCCACATCCTACCCTCCCCCGGTGCACCAGCCCCACATCCTACCCCCCAACCCCACGCTCCTGCACCTAGACTCACATCATACCCCCCCTGCCAGCACCTAGCCCCACATCCTACCCTCCGCCTGGTGCACCAGTCCCACATCCTACCCCCCAACCCCACGCGCCAGCACCTAGCCTCACATCCTACCCCACAACCCCACGCTCCTGCACCTAGCCCCACATCCTACCCTCCCCCGGTGCACCAGCCCCACATCCTACCCCCCAACACCACGCGCCAGCACCTAGCCCCACATCCTACCCCCCAACCCCACGCTGCAGCACCTAGACTCACATCTTACCCCCCCTGCCAGCACCTAGCCCCACATCCTACCCTCCGCCTGGTGCACTAGCCCCACATCCTACCCCCCAACCCCACGCTCCAGCACCTAACCCCACATCCTACCCCCCAACCCCACGCTCCAGCACCTAGCCTCACATCTTATCCCCCCTGCCAGCACCTAGCCCCACATCCTACCCCCCAACACCACGCTCCAGCACCTAGCCTCACATCTTACCCCCGCGCCAGCACCTAGCCCCAGATCCTACCCTCCGCCTGGTGCACCAGCCCCACATCCTACCCCCCAACCCCACGCGCCAGCACCTAGCCCCACATCCTACCCCCCAACCCCACGCTCCTGCACCTAGCCCCACATCCTACCCTCCCCCGGTGCACCAGCCCCACATCCTACCCCCCAACCCCACGCTCCTGCACCTAGCCTCACATCTTACCCCCCCGCCAGCACCTAGCCCCACATCCTACCCTCCCCCCAGTGCACCAGCCCCACATCCTACCCTCCGCCTGGTGCACCAGCCCCACATCCTACCCCCCAACCCCACGCGCCAGCACCTAGCCCCACATCCTACCCTCCCCCGGTGCACCAGCCCCACATCCTACCCCCCAACCCCACGCTCCTGCACCTAGCCCCACATCCTACCCTCCGCCTGGTGCACCAGCCCCACATCCTACCCCCCAACCCCACGCGCCAGCACCTAGCCCCACATCCTACCCTCCCCCGGTGCACCAGCCCCACATCCTACCCCCCAACCCCACGCTCCTGCACCTAGCCCCACATCCTACTCCCCAACCCCACGCGCCAGTACCTAGCCCCACATCCTACCCTCCGCCTGGTGCACCAGCCCCACATCCAGCCCCCAACCCCACGCGCCAGCACCTAGCCCCACATCCTACCCTCCGCCTGGTGCACCAGCCCCACATCCAGCCCCCAACCCCACGCGCCAGCACCTAGCTCCATATCCTACCTTCCCCCGGTGCACCAGCCCCACATCCTACCCCCCAACCCCACGCTCCTGCACCTAGCCCCACATCCTACCCTCCCCCGGTGCACCAGCCCCACATCCTACCCCCCCAACCCCACGCTGCAGCACCTAGACTCACATCTTACCCCCCCTGCCAGCACCTAGCCCCACATCCTACCCCCCAACCCCACGCTCCTGCACCTAGCCCCACATCCTACCCTCCCCCGGTGCACCAGCCCCACATCCAGCCCCCAACCCCACGCGCCAGCACCTAGCCCCACATCCTACCCCCCAACCCCACGCTCCTGCATCTAGCCCCACATCCTACCCTCCGCCTGGTGCACCAGCCCCACATCCAGCCCCCAACCCCACGCGCCAGCACCTAGCCCCACATCCTACCCCCCAACCCCACGCGCCAGCACCTAGCCCCACATCCTACCCTCCCCCGGTGCACCAGCCCCACATCCTACCCCCCAACCCCACGCTCCAGCACCTAGACTCACATCATACCCCCCCTGCCAGCACCTAGCCCCACATCCTACCCTCCGCCTGGTGCACCAGTCCCACATCCTACCGCCCAACACCACGCTCCAGCACCTAGCCCCACATCCTACCCGCCAACCCCACGCGCCAGCACCTAGCCTCACATCCTACCCCCCAACCCCACGCTCCAGCACCTAGCCTCACATCTTATCCCCCCTGCCAGCACCTAGCCCCACATCCTACCCCCCAACACCACGCTCCAGCACCTAGCCTCACATCTTACCCCCGCGCCAGCACCTAGCCCCAGATCCTACCCTCCGCCTGGTGCACCAGCCCCACATCCTACCCCCCAACCCCACGCGCCAGCACCTAGCCCCACATCCTACCCCCCAACCCCACGCTCCTGCACCTAGCCCCACATCCTACCCTCCCCCGGTGCACCAGCCCCACATCCTACCCCCCAACCCCACGCTCCTGCACCTAGCCTCACATCTTACCCCCCCGCCAGCACCTAGCCCCACATCCTACCCTCCCCCCAGTGCACCAGCCCCACATCCTACCCTCCTCCTGGTGCACCAGCCCCACATCCTACCCACCCCACCCTACATGCCAGCACCTAGCCCCACATCTTACCCCACCTCTGCCAGCACCTAGCCCCACATCCTACCCTCCCCATGATGCATCAGCCCACATCCTACCCGCCCACCCCACATGCCAGCACCTAGCCCCACATCCTACCCCCAGCCAGCCCCACATCCTAACCCCCCCGGCTAGCCCCACTTCCTACCTTCCCCCCAGTGCACCAGCCCCACATCCTACCCCTCCACCTCATTCGCCAACACCTAGCCCCACATCCTACCCTTCCCCGGTGCACCAGTCCCACATTCTACCCCCCCCCGCCACACATACACACACTGTGGGCTGGTAAAAAACAGCCCCAAAACCTCGGCACAGCAGGACTAACCAGGGGAGGCAGGGGACGGTCTCCCTGAGCTCAGGGGTGCCCCTCCCATGGGAATGGCTCAGGCTAATCCAGACCCAGGCAGATCCTGCAGGCCTCGTCCCCTCCTCCCCACACATCTCTGGCCCGGGAAATGCCAGGCAGCACAGTAGGTCAGCGCGGGAACTGTCTCCTCTGGCCATTGCATGAGAACAATGCTGGGAATCCCCCTGTCCCCAGACACTCGCAGTCATGGGCCCTACACGTTGAGCTGCAGCCCAGGGGCAGCCTGGCATGTACGCAGTGCTCCGGCATGCGGGAGAGATGCAGGCACAACCTGAGCTCAGGACCAGCTCTCTGTAGGGCCCTCCCTGCGTGCTCCCTGCTGGGTGCAGGGCCAGGCCCAAAGGGGAGAGGCTGTGGCACCCACAAGGCAAGGAGCCTTGTGCAGACTTGGAGGGAGGGAGCTGGGTGGGTCACAGGTGCTGCCCATGCAGTGTTTTAGGGCAGGCCTGGGCCAGGCAAGGGTCCCCAGGGAATAGCTAGTTTGGGTAGGGTGGGCCCTGCTGACACCTGTGGTTTGGGTTGGGGGGGGGCTCCCTAAGAACTTGCCTGCTGCTCCATTCCTCAGCCAACCCCTCATGCTCACTGGCAAGCTGGATAAATGGGAATCACAGACCTGAGTGAGGCAGCAGCACAGGATGGGAGCTATCTCAGCCAGAGGAGGCCCACATGGGACTGTACCAATGCAATGCCCCCGAGTGCCCCAGTCAAGGTGCCCTCATGCACTGGCCCTGCCTGCCCCCCTGCCAGCTTGGATCTCCCTATAGAGCCCGGCGGGGGCTGCACAGGCCCCTCCGGGGGGGGGGGGTTCCCTGGGGCCAGCTGGGGAACAATGAGAGCGCAAGGCGGGGGAGCTGTATGGGGTAGGAGACAGAGAGAGCAGTAAATGGAGCAGGACCCTGTGGGAGGGAGGCGAACACAGGCTGCCAAGGGGTCTATGTCTCTCCCCATTCCTTGCACAGCATGGTGCCCCCATGTGGGCCCCATGGGAGGGCCTGCTGGGCCTTCCCCCAGCCCCTGTGCCCATTCATTACTCAGGGCCGGAGACACAACAGCTCACAGATTCAGCAGCCCCGGGCTGCTCTCGCCAGCTAGAGAAATCCCAGCTCAAGAGTCAGTCCATGCCCCAGGCCCTGCCAAGGGTGCACTGGGGGGTCTCTGTGCAGTGAGCTGCCCCCATCTGAAACCAACATGCCATTTGCACTCACAGACCGTCCAACACACGCACACTGGCCTCTGGCAAGCCCTTGGCCGTGGCCTCAAGAAGCCCCTGGGCTCTGGCTGCCCGTGCCAGTGACCGTCAATCCTGCTGCCAGCAGTGGGGAAAGCGGCTTCCCCATGCGGGTAATCAGGAGCATGGGCTGCAGGCTGCAGGTATAGGCCACGTTCAGCCCAGCCCCGAGATGCATGTGTGATGGAGCAGGGACTGTCTGTGTGGGGGATGGGAGAGCCAGGGAGGACTTTAGGTGAGGGACCAGGACCTAGGCCCGTAACCTGCGCCAGGGAGCAGGGAGGTGGACAAAGGAAGGGGCCGGCTGGAGGGAGTTGAGTTTAGTTTCCGTTTTGGGCTGGGTGGTTGGAATTCAGGGGACTAAGCTTCCTGAACCCCCAGAGGGACTCAATTGATGGGTCCTGGTAGTGCCTCCAATCTCTGCTGTAACCTGCGTTCCTGTTGTCCAATAAACCTGTTTTACTGGCTGGCTGAGAGTGACTGTGGGTCCCAGGAAGAGGGGTGCAGGGCTGGACTCCCTCACACTCCATGACAGCATGCACGCTGCCCCCCAGCCAGGCAGTGCCAAGCCCTCTCGGACTGGAAGGAGTTAAGCACTGCAGCCTGCCGGGGTCCCAGATGATGGATGAGCTCCTGGCTCCTGCTGGAGACCATTTTGCCGCAGAGGGGCTGGTGCAGCCTCTTCCCGGCAGCTCATCATACCATTTGTGGGCTGTGCGGCCACAGCAGGCAAACCAGGCACCACAGCCCAGCTCGGATCAGCCCAGCCCCGTGCGCTCAGCTCCCAGCTGGGTCTCTGCCCCTGCCCCTGCTCCTGCTGCAGCTCACATTGGACTGACCTGACCTCAGTGAGGCCCCTGTCCACTTGACAGGCTGGGCCACGAGTGTCTGCCTATGGATGCAGTGACACAGGGCACTGGGACCATGACCGAGATCCTCTGACTTCTCTGGCATGAGAGCTGCCAGGCTCACAACCCTGCTGACAGCAGCCCCACACTCACCCACCTGCAGGTGCCACCAGCCCAGAACTCAGCCCAGTCCAAGCCCGAGGCACAAAACCCGGGGTGGGGGGAAGGGGGTCAGCAGCTTGGGAAGCTCCAGGCACAGACCCCTCAAGGCTCCGTGGTGCTGGGAGCTTCACATGAACTGCCCAGGGGAAGGCAGGGTCAGACCCCTGTGGCAGCTGCAGCAGGGAGCACAGTTTGGGGCAGGGAGGGGCACAAGGCTGGGCTGTCCCTGCTGGGGTGGTGGCCCTGAGACCAAGAGCCAGAGGAGGAAGCGCAGGCTTTCAGTCCCTGCTCTAAGCTTCCCTCCCTCCCTTGGGAGCACTCAACCTGAATCGGCCGTTTAATTTGCTGTGGTGCTTGGCAGGGCTTGCGGCTGGATTACTGGCAGAGAAACAACAGCCCCAGCGTGGATATCAGCTAATCCCCTATCGACGCAAGGAAAGCTGCCGGCTGGGGAGGGCAGAGCACAGAACACGTGCCTGTCATGGAGTGTGGGGGAGTCTGGGCCCTGCACCCCCCACTTCCTGCAATTCACTGGGACTCTCAGCCAGCCAGTAAAATGGAAGGTTTATTAGATGACAGGAACACAGTTTCAATCAGGGCTTGTAGGTACAACAAGGACCCCTCAGCCAGGTCCGTCTGGGGGCTGGGGAGCTTAGACCCCAGACTTGGGGTTCCCTGATGTGATGGAGTAGGGACTATCTGTGTGGGGGATGGGAGAGCCGGGGATGACTTTAGGTGAAGGACAGGACCTAAGCCTGTAACCTGAGCCAGGTAGGGAGGAGGGGGGTCAGCACCTTTGCCCGGGAAGCCGGACAAAAGGAAGGGGCCGGCTGGAGGGAGTTAGTTCAGTTTCGGTTTTGGGCTGGGTGGTTGGAATTCAGGGAATCTTAAACTGGGAACTAAGCTTCCTGAACCCCCAGAAAGACTTGATTGAGGGGTCCTGGTTGTGCCTCCAAGCTCTGCTGTAACCTGCATTCCTGTTGTCCAATAAACCTTCAGTTTTACTGGCTGGCTGAGAGTCATTGTGAGTCCCAGGAAGAGGGGTGCAGGACCGGACTCCTCCATATTCCATGACAACTGGTGGTAGAAGTGGGATCTACTGCACCCCATGGACAGTGCTTCCTGCAGTAAGTGACAGGGGAGCAGCAAAATGAGGGGGGATTGACGGGGACCAGGTGGGCTGAAGAGACAGAGAGCGATGGTTTCAGCAGGCGATTAACCCCTGGGAGTGTGTGATCAGAGGAAAGGACTTTGCAGTAACAGGGTCCCCCGGGGGGATTGCAGGAGCAGTCCCGGGGCGGAAGATTCTGCAGCTCGACCCTGGCAGACAGGGGCTGACCTGAAAAAGGGCTAGTGCATGGGGTGTCTCCCTGGAACCGGTGGGAAGCTGAGAGCACAGGCCGGCGAGTGGCCAGCAGAAAGATGTATGCTAAGTGCCTTAAGAAAGGCCTGGTGGAGCTGTGCAAGCAGAGGGGGCTGCACACTGGGAGGTACACCAAAGAACAGCTAATTGCCCAGCTGGAGGAGAAGGATCGCTTGGGTGAACCGAGCCCCGTCCCTGAGGGAAGCCACTCGGAGGATGCAGCGTGGGCCCTGGGGCCTGACATGGCTGGGAGGGGCCAGACTGCTGCCGAGGACACCCCGTGCCCACCTATACCTAGGGGAGGGGTTGGGGGAAGCACAGTGAATACCGAGGGCACCCTGACCCTGGCGGCCAGCAGGGGATCGTCCTGGCGGAGCTCCCCGTCCCTGGAACAGATGCGGATGGAACATGACAGGGAGCTGAGACGGGAAGCGCTCGAGTTATGGAGACAAGAACTGAAGGAGCGGGAGAACCAGTGCCAGCGTGAGCGGGAGGAGAAGGAGAACCAGCTTAAGCATGAGCTGGAACTGGCCCCAGCTGCGGTGAGTGAGGGGGGACCCAAGCCTACAAAGAGCTTTGATAAGCACTTGCTGGCCCAGCGTAAGGAGGGGGAGGACATAGATACCTTCCTGATGGCCTTTGAGAATGCCTGCGAGCTGCACAGGGTTGACCCTGCAGACAGGATCGCAGTTCTCACCCCCTTACTGGACTCCACAGCCGTGGAGGTGTACAGCCGACTGAAAGGGGCGGAGGCAGGGGACTATGAACTGTTCAAACAGGCCCTGCTCCGCGAGTTTGGGCTGACTCCTGAGATGTACCGGAAAAAGTTCCGGACTCAGCGTAAAACCCGTGAGGTCACATACCTACAACTGGTCAACCGGGCGCAGGGGTATGCCTGCAAGTGGACAGCTGGAGCCCAAACTAAAGAGGACCTGCTTGACCTATTCATACTGGAGCACCTGTATGAGCAGTGCCCGTCAGACCTGAGGCTGTGGTTGATGGACCAGAAGCCGGAGAACCCGCAGCACGCAAGCCAGCTGGCCGACCAATCTGTGGACAGTCGGGCAGGGGACAACAGGGAGGAGTCTCGAAGGAGCAGGCCTGCCTCAGCGCAGAGAGAAAGTCACCATGGGACCTCCCAGCGGGGGCCTATGGAGAACCCCCACTGTGACGAACTGGGAATGTTCTTAATGCTTTCTCTGAATACTGTGTTGGTGCCTCAGTGTCCCTGTGCAGTTCTTGATAGCTAGGTGGTGGAATAAGGATGTGTGATTGCTGCAGAGGAAGGGGCCAGTGCACCTAAATGCCTGGCACTCTGTCTCCTAGCAACTGATGGCCTGGGCCCCTCCTCTGCAAAGGTGCCAGCTGAAGGTGTTGGAGACAAAGAGACCAGGTGACCTCCTGGCCCGGGAAAGGAGCTGAGCAGAGAGGAGGGGCTGGAGGGGGTTATGGAGTCTGGAGCTGGCTGGGGACGAGTAGTGAGGTGCAGACGTGGGGGGTCTGGCTCACTGCCCCCCCAGAATGGACCCAGCCAAGGGGTCCGGTTCGCTGTACCTACAAGCTCTGTTTTAGACCCTGTTCCTGTCATCGAATAAACCTCTGTTTTACTGGCTGGCTGAGAGTCACATCTGACTGCAAAGTGGGGGTGCAGGACCCTCTGGCTTCCCCAGAACCCCGCCTGGGCGGGCTCACTGTGAGAAGCACACGGAGGGGCAGAGGATGCTGAATGCTCCAAGGAGAGACCCAGGAGGTGAAGCCGTGTGAGCTTCTTGCCCTGGAGACAGTCTGCTCCAAGGGAGAGGAGGCTCCCAAAGTCCTGCCTGGCTTTGTGGGGAGCAGTTCCAGAGCATTGCCTGGTGACTCCAAAGGGGAACATCCAGCGTCAGGTCCATCTGACCCACCCGAGGGGACCCATGAGACATGGGCTGCTATCACTGTGGCCAACAAGGCCACATACAGGCCCAGTGCCCCAAGTTCAGGGACAGACTGAGCAGACCTAACCCGCGGAGGGTTGATTGGGTAAAGACCCAGTCGGATGAGGGGCAACATTCCCAGGAAAGGGGGGCTGGCAACGTACCTCCTGCGAAGGAGGAAAGAGGTCCCCAGGTCAGCTCCTCTGAGGGGCTGGATGCTCCAGGCTCTGAGTTTTTGATTTACAGGGTGGAAGCGGGGCTGCCCCTCCGGAGAGAGTGCCTGGTTCCCCTGGAAGTAGATGGGAGGAAGGTCACTGGGTACTGGGACACGGGCGCAGGGTGACGCTGGTCCGGCCTGAGGTGGTGGCCTCAGATCAGATGGTGCCTGACACCTACCTGACCCTGATTGGCATGGTTGGGACCCCATTCAAGGTGCCCGTGCCGAGGGTACACCTGAAGTGAGGGGCCAAGGAGGGCCCCAAGGACGTAGGGGTACATCCATATTTGTCCACGGAGGTGTTAATGGAGGGGGACCTGGAGTTCTGGCCAGGCAATGCCCAGGGTGCCCTGGTCGTGACCCATAGTCAGAATTGGCGAGGGGCACTGTGCCCCGACAACGGGGAAGGAACTCTGCCCGAGGTGCAGGACCCTAACTTGGTGGGGAAGGAACGCCCAGGGACATGGCTAATAGAGGCTGCGGCCTCAGACCCAGCCAGCGAGAGAGAGCAGATCCCCATCCTTGTCCCAGCTGCTGAGTTCCAGGCCGAGTTGC
This sequence comes from Gopherus evgoodei, assembly GCF_007399415.2. Lineage (NCBI taxonomy): Eukaryota > Metazoa > Chordata > Testudines > Testudinidae > Gopherus > Gopherus evgoodei. Next base: position 786,161 of record NC_044335.1, read on the forward strand.
AGAAAGATCCCTCCTTGCAGAAGCCCAGGGACCGGGCTAACCTCAGTGCGGTACAGACCATGAGGAGAGGTTGCAAGGAGAGGTTCCTGTGGGAGAAGGGGTTCCTGTACCGAGAATGGGCTCCCCCAGGGGAAGTAGAGTCATGGGGGATCAGGAGGCAGCTGGTGGTTCCCTAGAAGTTTTGCCACAAGCTGCTGTACCTGGCCCATGACATCCCTCTCGCAGGGCACCAGGGAATCCGGCGCACCAGGCAGAGGCTGCTACAGAACTTTTACTGGCCTGGGGTCTTTACCCATGTCCGACAGTACTGCCAATCCTGTGACCCCTGCCAGAGGGTGGGGAAGGCCTGGGACAAGGGGAAAGCGGCTTTGAGGCCTTTACCGATCATAGAAGAACCTTTCCAGAAGGTGGCCATGGATATAGTGGGACCTCTCAGCAAGATGACCCGGTCGGGGAAGAAATACATCCTGGTGGTGGTAGATTTCGCCACTCGCTACCCCAAGGCAGTGGCCTTGTCCTCTATTGAAGCAGATACCGTGGTAGATGCGCTGCTGACAATTTTCAGCCAGGTGGGGTTCCCCAAGGAAGTCTTAACAGACCAGGGGTACAACTTCATGTCGGCCCTGCTCCGGGGCTTGTGGGAGAAATGTGGGGGCCAGCACAACTGGGCCTCAGCATATCACCCCCAGTGCAACAGGCTGGTGGAAAGGTTCAATGGGACACTAAAGATGATGCTAAAAACATTTATGAACCAGCACCCGCAGGACTGGGACAAGTACTTACCTCACCTGCTGTTCACGTACAGGGAGGTACCGAAGGAATCTACTCAGTTTTCACCTTTCAAACTGTTATATGGAAGGCGGGTAAGGGGGCCCCTAGACCTGCTGAGAGACGAATGGGAGGGGAAGGCCACTCCTGATGGAGAGTCAGTGGTGGAGTATGTCCTGACCTTCCGGGAAAGACTGGCCGAGCTCATGGGCCTGACCAAGGAGAATCTGGCCCAAGCCCAGAGGAAGGAGAAGGACTGGTATGACCGCATGGCGCGGGCCCATGCCTTCACCACCGGGGATCAGGTGATGGTTCTCATCCCCATGAGGAAAAACAAACTCCAGGTTGCCTGGGAAGGGCCCTTCAAGGTTGTCAAGCAACTAAATGAGGAAAACTATGTGGTGGAGCTGTCGAATCGGGCACATCACCGCCAGGTGTACCATGTGAATATGATGAAGCCATACTATGACAGGGGGAATGTGGTGTTGGCCGTGTGTGGACATTGGGAGGAGCAGGGAGATGACTCTTTAGTAGATCTATTCCGTGGGACAAAAGCTGTTCCCCCCTAGAGGCGATTCCCCTCTCTGATCAGCTGACCCTGGCCCAGCACGCTGAGATCAGAGGGGTGCTGCATCTGTACCGACAGCTGTTTTCCAACCAGCCTGGACGCACTAATTTGACTATCCACTGGGTGGAGACCGGGACACATCCCCCTATAAGATGCTCCCCTTTTTGGGTAATGGGGAAAGCTGCCCAGGACCTAGAAAGAGAGGTCAGGGACATGCTGGCTTTGGGGGTGATCCAGCCGTCTTCCAGCCCTTGGGCCTCGCCAGTGGTGCTGGTTCCCAAGAAGGATGGGTCAATCCGGATCTGTGTGGACTATCAAAAGCTCAATGCCATCACCGTATCTGATGCCTACCCCATGTCCAGGCCTGACGAGCTCCTAGAGAAGCTGGGAGGTGCTTGGGATCTCACCACCATGGATCTTACCAAGGGCTACTGGCAAGTGCCGCTGGACGCAGATGCCAGGCTGAAATCGGCCTTTATCACCCCTCTGGGGCTCTATGAGTTTCTGACCCTGCCCTTCGGCCTCAAGGGAGCGCCGGCCACCTTCCAGCGCCTGGTGGATCAGCTACTGAGGGGGATGGAGAGTTTTGCCGTGGTGTATATTGACGACATCTGTGTCTTCAGCCAGACCTGGGAGGACCACATGTCCCAGGTTAAACAAGTGTTGAACCGACTCCGGGAGGCTGGGTTAACCGTAAAGGCTAAGAAGTGCAAGGTGGGGATGGCTGAAGTATCTTACCTGGGCCATCGGGTGGGGAGCGGCTGCCTAAAGCCGGAACCAGCCAAGGTGGAAGTGATCAGAGACTGGTCCACTTCTCAAACCAAAAAGATCATCAAAGATCATCAAAACCCAGATTTTGACAAGCCCTTTATGGTGTTCACTGACGCCTCAGACACAGGACTGGGGGTGGTGTTAATGCAGGAGAATGAAAAGGGGGAGAGACACCCCATCGTGTACCTGAGTAAGAAGCTGCTACCCCGGGAACAAAGCTACGCGGCCATCGAGAAGGAATGCCTGGCCATGGTGTGGGCCCTTAAGAAGCCAGAGCCATATCTCTTTGGGCGACACTTCACCGTGTACACCGACCACTCTCCCCTGACCTGGCTGCACCAGATGAAAGGAGCCAACGCCAAGCTCCTGAGGTGGAGCCTGCTCCTGCAGGACTATGACATGGACATGGTCCATGTGAAGGGAAGTGCCAACCTGACAGGGGATGCGTTGTCCTGGAGGGGGGGCCCTGAACTTCCCCAGGTCACTGGGCAGAGTGACCCCGCTCAGTTCAGTCTCGAAGGGGGGAGAGATGTGATGGAGTAGGGGCTGTCTGTGTGGGGGATGAGAGAGTCGGGGAGGACTTTAGATGAGGGACAAGGACCTAAGCCTGTAACCTGAGCCAGGTAGGGAGGAGGAGGGTCAGCACCTTTGCCCGGGAAGCCGGACGAAGGAAGGGGCCGGCTGGAGGGAGTTAGTTCAGTTTCGATTTTGGGCTGGGTGGTTGGAATTCAGGGAATCTCAAACTGGGGACTAAGCTTCCTGAACCCCCAGAAAGACTTGATTGAGGGGTCCTGGTTGTTCCTCCAATCTCTGCTGTAACCTGTGTTCCTGTTGTCCAATAAACCTTCTGTTTTACTGGCTGGCTGAGAGTCACTGTGGGTCCCAGGAAGAGGGGTGCAGGGCCGGACTCCCCCACACTCCGTGACACCTGCCTCTTCCCAGCCAGCCCAAAACTGAAACCGAAAACTCCTGCAGCAGGCTCTCTCCCCCTCCTGCTCTCCCCCTCTCCCTTTGTCTAGTTTCCCGGGCAAAGGTGTCGACTCCCCCCAACCCCTCCTGGCTCAGGTTACAGGCTCAGGTACCATCCCTCACCTAAAGTCACCCGCTGCTCTCCCATCCCCCATGCAGACAGCCCCAGTAAAACTAAACAACATTCCCAGGTCAATCCGCCCCGCTCCCTACTGCATCACAGTGCTCCAAGCTCCCTGCATGCCCAGCTACAGGGGAGGGAGCATGAGCTGCAGCACCCCACCTCCCGCACCTGGCAGGGGCTCCTGTGGGGCTCCCTGACCTGGACAGGGCAGCACTGAGCCATCATGACTGTCTCTGCCACTCCCCAGCAGTGGGCACTACCTGCCTGCATGAACAGTGGGGTGAGCATGCCCTTCCCTTGCTCGTGTCCAACAAGCGCCTGGAGGGGCTGCAGGACACTGCATAGATCAGGGCAGAGCCAGCGGCTCTGAGAAGCTGAGACCAGGCATGAGCAATGAGGGGCGGTTGTCTGGAGGGCCCACAGGGGTTCCACAGGGCGCAGCCAGGACAGGAGGGCAGGCCCGGGGTACACAAGGCCCAGGCTATGTTTCCCTGTATTGCAACGGTGCCTGGAGTCTGGCCCAGCCTGGACACTGGAATGGGGCTATTTATAGAAAGGGAAATCTCCCTGCACAGCCCCCTCTGCTATACCCACCACACCTCCCCGGAGCCCTGCGGGCAGCCCAGCCTTCTCCAGCAAACACACCCAGCTCTGGGCACAGGGGCTGGGCCGGGCCAGTGTGATCTGGGAGCCAGGTCCCACCAGACATGCTCAACCTCCCCCACGTCCACACTTCGCTGCAGCATCTGCTCCTCGAAGGGATGGCTCCTGACAAGGCCCTTTCCCCGATCTCCCTCCTCGAGCCCCCCATGATGCCAGCACAGAACCAGCTGAGCACATGGCCAGGCTTTGGGGGGACACTAGCACCTGGGCGTGTGCAGCCCCATCCCACCCACTCTGAGCAATTCCTGTGTGAGCTCCACAGGCAGGGCTGTGCCTGCCTGGGGCCCAACCCAGACTGAGGTCGCACATCTACACACATCAGCAAGGTGCCCCCCGCCCCGGCATTTCCCAGGCCAGCCCCTTCCACACCCCACCCCAGTGGAGACAAACCATAGCAAGCTTCCCATATGCATTTCTTGCCTTGGCCATGAGCAGAGACACCTCTGCACCCTCTCCACCCTCCGTGGCTTGCCAACAACCTGCTGCTTCTCCATTTAACCCCTGTATTACCTGCCTCTCACACAACTGCCCCTGCCCCCAGCAACCCCTGCAGGCCCAGGAGCCGAACAGGGAGACTCTCCCCCGCCTCCTGGACTGATTGTGCAGGGAAGCACCGTAAGAAGTGCACATGAATTGGCCATGGGTGCTTTCCCCTGTAGGAGACACTGACTCCCATCCAGGCCCAGGGCTGGGGACTGGCTGGCTAGGGGGAGAGGAATGGGGCTCAGGGCTCCTCCCCTCGAGGGAGCAGGGCCTGCTTTGTGAGGCAATGGACTGTTCCCAGACCTGAGGGCCTGCAGCAGCTGGGGCAGGCGCTCTGCAAATGTGGGACAGCCCACTCACAGGCAGGAGCAGGGGACACAAGCCACCAGGCAGCAGCTCCTGGCCCAGGCAGGCTGAGGGCACAGGTGGGTTTCTATCCAAGCCCAGCCAATGCCCCTGGCCTACGAGCAGCCTTGCCTGGGCTCTCCTGGCTCCTTGAGGGGCTTTCTAGGCTACTGGGTACTTGGAGAGAGTCACCAGCCCCAAGCACTGCTCCACCCCAGTGTAGCAAGACCCCCTGGCGAGCTCCCACCCTCTGCCCCATCTCCCGACAGCCCCATTCTCTGACCAGGGCCGTGTCCATGCCACACAGGGAGGTTTAAAGAGACTTTGTGGCATCCCAAGCATGGCAGGGCAAGGCAGGCAGCAGGCCCATGGGACACTCATCATTGACTGCGATGCCCAACGGGGCCCGATCGTGGCTGGGGCTCTTCACACTCCCACTGACACATCAGAAAGGATCAAGTTTGCTCAGGACTGGACCCCCAACCCTGCGTGGCCCCTCGCGGGCCCTGTGGGAGCTGAGCGGCTTGGCCATTCCATGCCCCAGCCAGGAACCAGCAAGGCAGAGCAGCGAGGACAGAGCCCCACAGGAGAAAGCTGGGGCCCCAACCCTTCCCATTTCCCTTTATTTACACAGACCCTAGAGCCATTTGGGGGGCTCTTCCTTGGAGCCCCCCCTTGTCAGCCTTTTGTCACCCTGCACAACCGCTGGCCCCTGCGCTGGCTCCAAGCACACAGGGGGTGTCATGCTGGGGGGATGCAGGGAAGTGCAGGCTGTGCTAGGGGGCAGCTGGGCCACCCTATTCCACCAGAGCTGCCATTGCCCCAGCCAGGGGGAGTGGGGTCTCCGGTTCTAGTCTCATTACCTGACCCATGTCTGCCCCAGACCCAGGCTAGCCCGGTGCAGCAGCCAGCTCCAGATTGCAGCCCAGGCGCTTGGCCGGCTGCAGTGTGACGAAGTGGGGCTGTTTTTACTGTTTCCTCTGAATACTGTGGGGGGGCCTCAGTTTCTGGCTGATACTCTGTCTCCTGGCAACTAATGGCCAGGCCCTTCCCCCTTGCAAGGGGATGCTAAAGGTGTTGGAGAACAAAGGGATCAGGTGACCTCCTGGTCCCGGGAAAGAGACAAAGGCCAGAGAGGAGGGGCTGGAGGGAGTTTCAGTTTGGGGCTGGCTGGGTACGAGGAGTGAGGGCAGACGGGGTGGTCTGCCTCGCTGGGCCCCTGAATGGACCTGGCTGAGGGGTCCCATTCTCTGTATCTACAAGCTCTGTTTTAGATTGTTCCTGTCATCTAATAAACCTCTGTTTTACTGGCTGGCTGAGAGTCACGTCTGACTGCAAAGCGAAGTGGGGGTGCGTGCAGGACCCCCTGGCTTCCCCAGAACCCCGCCTGGGTGGACTCACTGTGGGAAGCGCACGGAGGGGCAGAGGATGCTGAATGCTCCAAGGTCAGACCCAGGAGGTGAAGCCATGGGAGCTTCTTGCTCTGCAGACTGTCTGCTCCAAGGGAGAGGAGGCTCCCCAAAGTCCTGCCTGGCTTTGTGGGGAGCAGTTCCAGAGCACCTCCCGGGGACTCAGTGACATGCAGTTAAACTGATTCCAGGCCTGCGCTCAGTGGCGGACCCGCCCCAGCTCCCCGAGGGGCTGCCCAGGCTCACCTGGGGCTCTCCCGGGGCAGGCCCGGGCCACCTCTAGCCAGGCGTGAGCGTGGCCTAGACACGTCTGTGGTGGTGGGGAGCGAACGGGTCGGACCGCGATGCCTTCGGGGCGCCTCGCTGTGGCTCGGGAGCCCTGGCCCAGCCCCCACCTGGCCAAGGACATGCCACAGAAGGGAGCCACGAGCCAGACCAGCCCCAATGCTGGCCTCAGGGTCCCTGGGGCCGGGGAGGGGGGCAGGAACCAGAGCTTCACAGCAGGGCGCCAGCCCTGAGTCAAAGCTGGTCCCCACGGGGCAGAGCTGGAGCCCCCCAGAGAAACGCCAGACCCAGGGAGCAGGCGGGAGGACGTGTGTCCCCACTCCACACTGGGGCTCTCCAGCAAGCTCTGCCACCGGGACCGGTGCCTGGCAGAGGAGATCCTGCAGCCCGGCTCCGAGTGACCCTCCGCTCCCAGGCACCAGGTTCCAGGGACCCTGCGCTCCCCGTCCAGGGTTCGCTCCTGGCGCTTGCAGCTGCAGCTGGGCCGGTGAAGCAGAGCCGGCCCCACGGAGCACAAGGGCCAGGTGCCTCCCCGGCACAGCTTCGGTCCCAACGAGAGCGCAGAGCGCAAAGGCTTCCGGGCAGGGCGGGCTCTGGGGCAGCCAAGGGCCGGGGCAGCCGAGAGCCACCCCCGCCCCGGGCTCCCCCGGAGAAGAGCCATCCGCGCCGCGCAAAACTTCTCCCCCGAGCTCCCCCCCAACTCCGCTGCAGGCAGCCCGAGATTTCTGCCGCGCCTGCCCCTGCGGGCTGCGTGCGGGGCTGTGCGGGGCGACGGCGGGTCCGGTGCCGACCCGACGGGCTGCGTGCGGGGCTGTGCGGGGCGACGGCGGGTCCGGTGCAGGCCCGACGGGCTGCGTGCGGGGCTGTGCGGGGTCCGGTGCCGGCTCGGCGGGGTGGCTGGTCAGGCTCCGGGCTGGCTTTACCCAGCCGTGGCATTTACATACACAGACACCGGCGGAACGCAACGCGGGGTGGACCCCGAGCTCTGCTGGCGGCTCGAAGCTGCGCACGTTCCTGCAGGGCCTGGGAGTCCCAGCAGCGGAGCTGGTCACTCGGGGGAGTCCAAGAGTGCGGAAAGGCCAATGCGGCGCGTCACGGCTGCAGACACTGAAAGGGAACCGAGCCTGCCCGGTCCCCGACCGCGGGGTGCCCCGATCGCGCTGCGCACAGGTCTGCAGCCGCCCCCACCCTGCGCGCCAGCCGCCTCCCCCAGCAGTGAGTCTGCGGCGCACGGTGTCGGGCGGGCTGGCAGGGACCGGGAGCCCGCGGCTCGAGCTCTGCGGCTGCAGCGCCAGCAGCCCAGCCAGGCTCCCCGGGAGCGGGGCTCGCCCTGAACCGGAGCCTTCCCGCCACAAGCACCTGGAGCGGGACTTCAGCACCTTGGACAGGCCCCGCTGCGGGGGGAGCCGGGCGCTCCCAGGGGTACTCGGACCCACAAACCAAAGGCAGCGAAGCCCCCGCCGAGCCCAGCGCCGAGCTGGGGGACAGGCTGCGGGCAGGGCCCCCGGCCCCCCGGCATGAACTGGCGGGAGCGCCCAGCTGCACCATGCGGCAAGAGAGCCCGACCCCCCCCGCCCCGCCCCGCCAGCGCAGCCGCCCCGGGCACGCGAGGGCTGCAGCCCTCCCCACTCCCAGCCGAAACTGGGCAGCGGGTCCCGGGCACCTGCCGGCTGCGAAGCGGCGTTTGACGCCCGCTGCGCCCCGCACCGCCCCGGCCGCATTCCAGCGCCCTGGCCAGGCGCAGCCACATGCCGGCACAAGGCGCAGGGCTGCCCCGGGGCTCCGCGGCACTGGCCGGGCTGGGCTCGCTGCCCCCGGGCTCCGCGACCGCCCCCCAATTCCCGCCCCTACCTTGGGCCGCCCCCCTCTCGCCGTCCTCGCCTTCCGCCAGGCTGTTGAGCATGGTGCCTGCTGCTGCGCGGGGCTGCGGGCCGGAGCGCGCTGCACCCGCCGCCGGCTCCGCGCCTCCGCCGCTGTGGGAGGAGGCTGCAGTGCGGGGGCCTCGGCGCACAGACTCGCTCGCTCGTTCCGGCGCGCGCTCCGGCGGCTCCTGCCGGGCGGGGCGGGGCGGGGGGGGAGTTTGGCAGCCACGCTGCCTCCAGCGGGGGGGTCGGGGACCGCAGCTCCCCCCCGGGCCGCCCCCCGCGCGGAATGCGGCAGCGGCGGAGCCCCCCGAGCACAGGTCTCCCCAGGCAGCGAGGCGAATCGCGGGGCTGGCCGGCTGGGTCCGACCCGGGGCGAGGGGCAGGCCTGGGGGCTCAGCGCCGGGGGAGGCTCTGGCCGGGTTCTGCTGCAGGGACCTGGCTTCCAGCTCTGGCCCAGCCTCAGCCAGACAGCTCGGGGGTTGCTGCCAGCGGGGGCGAGATGGGAGTGCCCAGAGAACAGGTGCAGGGATGCCAGGTCGGCCTCGTCCAGCCTGCCCGGCCCAGAGGCCGATCTCTGACCGCCAGTGGCAGTGCCCTGGCTGGGCAGTGTCTTCCTGCAGCGGGCACCCAGCCTTCTCCCTAGAGCCCGAGGGGCTGTGCCAACTCAATGGCTCCCTGGTGGCTGCAGAGAGGGGCTGACTGTGCCATGCCCACTGCTGCAGCCTGCCCAGGCAGGGACAGTGCCCCAGGTCCTGCCATCTGCTCCATCTTTCCCCAGAGCTCCCGTGGGGCGCTCAGGAAGCCAGGCCTGGCGGGTTAGTGCAGGAGCCATTGCCGAGTTCTTCAAAGACCTCAAGTGAAGACTGAATCTGCAGCTCCAGCTTTGCTGTGGCTAGTGCCTGCGCCAAGGAGCCCCTGAGCCCAGGGGCAGCCAGTGACTGAGCTGCCCTGCCCCACGGCGGCACCAGATGGGTGTGCCCTGCAGGGGGGCAGGCTGGGTGTGTAACTCGCTGGCCTGCAGAGGGAGGGAGCGGGGCTTGCGAGTGGGGCGCTGGTGCTGCCAGCAGCAGGGGGAGTTTCCCCTGGCCAGCACAGACCAGGCTCCCTCACGCTGTGAGCAGGGGCCAGATTCACTTCGAGCAGCCCTGAAAGTGTCACCCTTGGCCCTGCACAGGACACAAAAGGAAGTTGGCTGCGGTGCAAGGAGTCCAGTGGGAACCCTGCTCTTGGCTTGGAGCGTTCCCATAGAGAAAGCCCTCACCCCCCAGCCCAGGGATGCTCCCTCAGCTCCACCTGGGCCGGGGAAAGTCTCCCACAGCCAGACCTTGCTTCATGACCTGCTACAAGAGGTGGGGGGGACTGGTTCAGGGAGCCCCCTCCCCAGCAGGGCCACCTGCTCTGTGCAGATCCATTGAGCTCCTCCTGGCTCCATCCTCAGCCTCTGGGAGTTTCTGGGGTGGGGGGGAAGGAGGCTCAGACCCGCTGAATCCAGGCAGCTCCCAGGGACAGGAGCTCTGCAGCGGCCAGGTCTCCTGAGCTGGCTGAGATCGTGCCAGGCCGCAGCACTGTAATTAATTGTTTACTTTCTCCTGGTGTGTGGCCAGCTGCTCTGCTGGCTTCTGGCTCTCGCCTTGCAGGGCTCACAGGTCCTGACCTCCCCTGGCCAGCCCATTCAGCCCCCACTCGGCCTCAGCATGCCCCCAGTCCGCTGCTGCTGGGTGCCCTGGAAGTGCTGTGTCTCAGCTGGGCCCATGGCTTGCAGGCTGCAGCAGCCTGTTCTGTCTTCGGGAAGCCTGTATCCCCACGCTTTGAGTGCTCGTGGAAGAGCCAGGGCTGGGCTCTCCAGCCCAGGGCCCACCCCCTTCCCCGCTGGCAGGTCAGGAGTCGCTAAGGGAGGAGGCAGGGTGGGTCCAAGCACACCCCTGGGCTCGGGGGTCCCACCAGGCCCAGCACAGCCCTCAGCCAGCTGCTTCAGCCTCCATGCCTTGGTTTCCCCACCTGTGCCAGGGGGACCAGGCCCCTCCCATGGGACTGAACTGCTCCATGACTGGGAGGTGCTTTGGGTTCCCTTGCAGAAGGTGCGTTCCTAGCACTGCAGGCCCTGCGCTGCTCCAGGCTCACCCTGCCCACTGAGGCTCCCCTTTGTCCTACTCTCCCCAGCCCTGCACCCCTTTGCTGCCCAGGTGCCGCGTGGCCAGGTGCAGTGTCTGCTCATCTCAGGCACTCAGCGTCTCCCTGCCCAGCCCACGGCAGGGCTCCCACCCGCCCCCATTTCTCTGGATATTCCTGGCAGAAGGAGCAGCGTTGGAGCTGGCGCCTCCTGGGGAATTTGCCGGCTGCTTTGCGAAGTCGCATTTCATCTCCTGAACGGTGAGAGGCCCTTGGGAACCTGCTTTGCTTGGCCCCAGGAGCTGCCACCTCACTGCCACTAGACTCAGCCTCCTGCCAAGCAGAACCTCCCCAGCCCCACTCAGAGCCAAGGCAGCAGCTGCAAGGGGAGGAGGCCCCTACTGGAGGATAAACCCCTGGGAAATCGAGACCTCAATGTCCCGGAGAGGGGAGGAGGAGCTGGAGGTGCCAAGGTGTGGGGCAGGGTGACTCCCCAGCATTCTCTGTGGGCAGGCCAGGGAGTCCTGAAGCTTCTTTCCAGCCGCGGTGCTGACCTGTGGCCGTGGGCCTGGATGCCATGGTCACGGATGCCATGGTCACAGCATTGAAGGACCCCCTGGTGCGGTGCCCTGCCCTCCTGGACGCACTGCTGCTCCCCTCCCCGGGATGCCGAGCACAGAGCGGAGGGGCTCCCTGCCCAGCCCAGGGATGCATGTTACAAATCCCAGCCTGGAGGAGACGTCTGGGGTCTCCAGGAGGAAGGGCAGAGCTGCTTGGCGGGGCCCTAGTCACTGGAGGCTCAGGATTTGACAAACGGGCCTCAGGGGCCTCATGCCCTGGCCCTCCTCTGTGCCCCCCCCGGCCGGGCGTCAGAGAGAAGCCTTCACCCCCAGCCCACTCTCCCCCAGGGGCAGGGAGCTCCGATTGGCAGCAGGACAGCGGGAGAAGTTCCAGCACTTTGCAATCAGAGTCGACCAGGCCTGCGCCTGGCGCCTGGGGTGAGGGCCCGGCCTGAGAGCAGGGCTGTGGTAGGCAGTTGGGATGGGCACCCCCAGACTCAATCCATTTCCCTAGAGCCAGCACCATGGGTGGCTCCAGGCACCGGGCAGACAGACCCACAACAGGCTGGGCACAGGAGTGGGGCAGGCAGCCCAACAAGCCCTGCCAGGTGTCCGGCCCCGAGCCACAGTGGCTTGGCTTCCAGGGATGAGGAGGTCACAGATCCTGCAGCTCAGCAGTGAAAGGGATTTTCCTGCTCCATCAGCTGGGGGACGGGGGGGTGAGCACGTGAAAGATTGTTAATCCCTAATCCCGATTAGCAGCTCACTGGGGCCTTGCCAGCCACCCTGCTCCCCCTGCCCCACAATGGAGAATGCCCCATGAGGCACGTCACACAGCATGGGGGGCACGTCCTGCAGCATGGGGGCACCACAGCACGGGGGGGGTCCATGGTGCAGGACGAAGGGGGAGTCTAGAGCACAGGGACTGGGGAGCAGTCCATGGTGTAGGGGGAGGGGCCATGGCAGGGTTGCTGGGCTTGGTTAAAATGACTCAAAGCCTTGGATGTGCAAAGTGGAGTCACACCCCCGGGCTGGGGAAGGGTCCCATAACCCGGGAGGCAGGGAGGGGGTGAAGGTCAGAGCGGGAATCTCTCGGGAACTCTCCCGCAGGGAGTCCGGTAGGCTGAGGCCCAGGGGGGTCGGTGGAGGGGGAAGGAGGCAGGGCGTGGGGCATTTAAACACGAGGCCACACAAAGCCCTGTAATGCGCATCAGGGAACAGCTGGGGTGGGGGGAGCTGGAGCTGTGCCCTCAATACTGGGTAAAATTCTAAGCAGGGAAGGTCATACCCAGGGGAAGGTCTGCGCTGAGGGGCCATGCCACGGGGGAGGGTCTGCACCAAGGGGCTGTGCCCTGGGGGGAGGGGTCTACGCTGAGGGGCCATGCCACGGGGGAGGGTCTGCGCTGAAGGGCTGTGCCCTGGGGGGAGGGCCTGTGCCAAGGGGCCGTGCCCTGGAGGGAAGGGTCTGCGCTGAGGGGCCATGCCACGGGGGAGGGTCTGCGCTGAGGGGCTGTGCCATGGGGGGAGGGCCTGTGCCAAGGGGCCGTGCCCTGGAGGGAAGGGTCTGCGCTGAGGGGCCATGCCACGGGGGAGGGTCTGCGCTGAGGGGTTGTGCCATGGGGGGAGGGCCTGTGCCAAGGGGCCGTGCCCTGGAGGGAAGGGTCTGCGCTGAGGGGCCATGCCACGGGGGAGGGTCTGCGCTGAGGGGCTGTGCCATGGGATGAGGGGTCTGCACCAAAGAACCGGCCCTGGCAGACAGCAGGGATGAGAGCAGGGCCGCCCAGAGGATTCCGAGGGCCTGGGGCTGTCGGCGGCAGGTGGCTCCGGTGGACCTCCCGCAGGCGTGCCTGCGGAGGGTCCGCTAGTCCTGCAGCTCCGGTGGAGCATCCGCAGCCATGCCTGCAGGAAGTCCACTGGAGCCGCAGGACTGGCAAGCGGCAGGGCGCCCCCCGCGCTGTGAAATGTCTAGAGCCGTCCCTGTTCGGCGGCGGGGAGCCCTTCCGTTCCGGGACCCGCCGCCGAAGTGCCCCAAAGACCCATGGCGGGGGCCCTCCGCCGGCGAATTACCGCCGAAGCGGGACCCACCGCCGAAGTGCAACCCGCTCTTCGGCGGTAATTCAGTGGCGGGGGACCCCTGCCGTGGGTCTTCGGGGCACTTCGGCGGCGGGTCCCGGAACGGAAGGGCCTCCCACCGAATTACCGCCGAAGACCGGGTTGCACTTCGGCGACAGATCCTGCTTCGGTGGTAATTCGCTGGCGGGGGGTCCTTCCCCCTGGAGCTGAAGGTCCCCCCCGCCGGCAAAGACCAGGAACGGAAGAAGCTCTGGGGCCCGGCCCTGCAAGAGTTTTCCGGGCCCCATGGAGCAAGTGAAGGACCCTGCTCCAGGGCCCCTGAAAAACTCTCGTGGGGGCCCCTGCGGAGCCCGGGGCAAATTCCCCTCTTGCCCCCCCCCGGGCAGCCCTGGATGAGAGCTCATTGGCCTGGCAGAGGCAGGATGCTGGAGTCAAGCCACAGAACAACCAGCCCCCTCAACCATCACCAGCACAGCACCTCTTCCTCTGCACCATCCCCGCAGCCCCCAGGACTGGCCCCACAGCCAGGCCGGAAGCCACAGTGCTCTGCCCTACCCGAGCCGTACCTGTGGTTCAGCTGAACACAGGCGCAACCTCCTGCAATTCTCTGCCTCTCCGAGACACCTGCCCCCTGGGATCCCCCGGGCCAGGATCCCCAGGTGCTAGCTGCAGCTTGTGGCCAGGAGTCTCTGGTTCAGCCCTCACATCCGCCCAGGGGAGCAGGCAGAGCTGAGCCTCACTCCATGTAACCCAAGCTCCCACCTCACTGAGGGCCTGTCCCAGGAGCTTTGAGAGTCATCCTCATGAATAGCTGTGCAAGGAGCTGCCCAGGGCCCTCTCTCCCTGCCTGGGCTATCTGGGGTTCACCGACCCCTGCAGCAGGAGGGCTGGGAGCCCAGACACTCCTATTCTATTTTATATTACTGTCCCCACTGTTTATACAAATGTTTCATCTTTAAAAATCCCCACTGAGCTCTTGGCCTCAGCTAGATCTTGTAGCAGTGAGTTCCACAGGTTAACAATTGTACACTCTAAATTGTACTGCTTCTCCATGTACTGCCTATAAACCAACTCAGCACAATAAGCAACTTCACAGCCCTCACTCGATCTGCATCTATTGGATCTGAAACCCAGGTGAGAGGCTCAGGAACCAGGAGAAGGAACAGTTTTCACTAAAGATGCTTTGTGTTGTGGCAGCACCTGAGGCCCGTTGGGTGAGGGTCAGTAACCGCCGTGGCTGTGTGCGAGCCTATTCATGCCATGCTGCTGCCTCACAGGCTGTACCAGGTGCTGCACACAGCCCAGAGCCAGGCCCTACCTGCAGAGTTTGCAGCTCATGTCACAAGATACAACCCTTAAGATCAGCAAACAATGGGAGGCAGGGGGTGATGAACTGGGAATGTTCTTAATGTTTTCTCTGAATACTGTGTTGGTGCCTCAGTGTCCCCTATGCAGTTCTTAATATCTAGGTGGTGGGATAAGGGTGTGTGATTGCTGCAGAGGAAGGGGCCAGTGCACCTAAATGCCTAACACTCTGTCTCCTAGCAACTGATGGCCTGGGCCCCTCCCCTGCAAAGGTGCCAACTGAAGGTGTTGGAGACAAAGAGACTAGGTGACCTCCTGGCCCAGGAAAGGAGCTGAGCAGAGGAGGAGGTGCTGGAGGGGGTTGTTAGTCTGGAGCTGGCTGGGGACGAGGAGTGAAGTGTAGACATGGGGGTCTGGCTCACTGCCCCCCAGAAAAGACCTGGCTGAGGGTCTGGTTCGCTGTATCTTCAAGCTCTGTTTTAGACCCTGTTCCTGTCATCGAATAAACCTCTGTTTTACTGGCTGGCTGTGAGTCACATCTGACTGCAAAGTGGGGGTGCAGGACCCTCTGGCTTCCCCAGAACCCCGCTGGGGTGGACTCGCTGTGGGAAGCGCACGGAGGGGCAGAGGATGCTGAATGCTCCAAGGAGAGACCCAGGAGGTGAAGCCGTGTGAGCTTCTTGCCCTGAACAAGTCTGCTCCAAGGGAGAGGAGGCTCCCCAAAGTCCTGCCTGGCTTTGTGGGGAACAGTTCCAGAGCATCGCCCGGTGACTCCGTGACAGTGGGGGACAGGGCTCAGGCTGCAGGTCACACTGCGCACTATGGCACACGCAGTGGCACCTGACCCAGCAGGAAGGGTTTGCGCTGAGTCTAGGTGAGAGTCAAACTCTACCTCCAAGCTTCAGTGACTGCACGCATGTCACTGTGTGTGTGTCACTGTGCGTGTCAGTGTGTGTCACCATCAGTGTGCATGTGTGTCACCGTGTGTGTGTGTCAGTGTGTGTGTCACTGTCAGTGTGCATGTGTATCACTGTGTCAGTGTGTGTCACTGTGTGTGTCACTGCCAGCGTGTGTGGGTTTCACTGTGGGTGTGTCACTGTGTGTGTGCTACTATGGGTGTGTGAGTGGGTTTCACTGTGGGTGTGTCAGTGTCACTGTGTGTGTCAGTGTGTGTGTCACTGTCAGTGTGTGTGTGTCAGTGTGTGTGTGTGTTACTGTCAGTGTGCATGTGTCACTGTGTGTGTCAGTGTGCGTGTGTCTGTGCATGTCACTGTTGTTGTGCATGTGTGTCACTGTATGTGTCAGTGTGTGTGTCACTGCCAGTGTGCATGTGTCACTGTGCATGTGTCACTGTCAGTGTGTGTGGGTTTCACTGTGGGTGTGTCACTGTGTGTGTGCTACTATGGGTGTGTGAGTGGGTGTCACTATGCATGTGTCAGTGTCACTGTGTGTGTCAGTGTGTGTGTCACTGTCAGTGTGCATGGGTGTCACTGTGCATGTGTCACTGTGGGTGTGTTACTGTCAGTGTGCATGTGTCACTGTGTGTGTCAGTGTGCATGTGTCTGTGTGTGTGTGTCACTGTCAGTGTGTGTGTATTACTGTCAGTGTACGTGTCACTGTCAGTGTGCATGTGTGTCACTGTGTCAGTGTGTGTCACTGTGTGTGCATGTGAGATGCAGCTGTTTCCTGTGTGTTACATGCTGTTCACACACCGCTCAGGCCCCCAGGGCTACAGGCAGATTCCCGATCGGGTCCCCCCTGGAGAACAATGCAGGAACACTCAGCATGGCATGCACTGTGCACTGCTCTGGGTGACAGCTGGACACTCACAGGGCCCGGCTGGCCACTGACGCTGGGTACCGCTATCCCTGCCCTGCTCTGTCAGGCTGGCAGTGCTGCCCCATCAGCCCTCACCACTCACCGCAGCACGGTGCAATGAGCAGCAGCAGCGCTGGCACAAGTGGATTAGTAGCACAGGGAAGAACCAGGATCTGTCAGAGCCACGGATCTGGAGCTGGCAACCTCCTGATTCCCCAGTGAGAACTAGAGGAGCAGAGGTTCCAGTGTTATTGGGCCTCCCCCCAAAATCAGGGGCTTTGTCTTATGTATGCAACTACACAAATACCCCCAAAAATAGCATCCAGATTTGTCCCCCTGGCTCTGGTCTCCCCAGTCAGACATTGCACAGCAAAGGCAGCAGCACTGGCAGCATGGAGGCAAGAGCTGGACAAGAAAGATGAGCTCTGGCTGACGGCTTGCTCAGTATTCGTGGTGCCCACCAGACCTGGGCTAGGCCCCTTCTGCCACCAAGCAGGGCCTGTGGCTCCCCCCATTTGCCATGCAGAAAGCCGAGCAAGGCCTCATCCCAGCCCCCTAATGGTGCACAGGGCCTGGGCAGAGCAGAGGCTGGGGTGGGGCCAACAGGGCCTTGGCACTGGGGGTGGCGCTGCCACAGACATATGATCAGGGGAGGCGGCAGGCGGATTTACAGCCATGGTGCTGCCTGCTCCAGCAGTGTTGCCCGCTCTGCTCCGCCAGGTGCGCTGGGGAGACAGGCAATAAATCTCCAATTTAATAACCTAGTCTCCCAGGCGCAGAGGCCCTGACCCCACCAATCCTGCCAGGCACTGGGCCGAGCGGCTCCCGCCTCGCAGCTCATTTGAGGTGCAGCTTACCACTTCACGGCAGGCAGACAGACATTACCCCGAGTGCTCCGGCTGGGGCTGGGAGAGACGGTCAATCGCGGGCCCCCACCCTGCACCATCAGCACTGCCTGCTGGTACCGAGATGGATGGTAACGCAGCCACTGAGCCTTAGCTGTTTTCTGTTCCAGGTGCTAGGAATCATCCTGGCGCCGGGTTCTTCCCCGTCACCACACAGAGTTCACCACCGGCCCTTCCCGGGGACAGGGCCTCATTGCCACCAGCACAGGAGAGGGAATTTCCAGGCTGGAGGCTGGAGGTGGAGACAGTCTGCCATCAGCCAAGGCTGACACCTGGCAACCGACTTCAACTGTGTGAGGCGCTGCCATGCACAGGCGCACCATGGAGAGCTCTGGCCATCACGGGGGCCCCTGGGGCCAGAGGAGAGTTGGCGGCAGCATGAAAGGCACCTGGGTCGCAGGGGGTTGGGGGCAGCGACAAGGGCTTGGGGAGTCACATGGGAGGTTGTGGCTGCAGATTAGGAGTAAGGGGCACTGTCAGAGCTGGGGAGGAACCCAGGGCTCGGTTAGCAGGGGGCTGCAGGTTGGGAGTGAGGGGCACCGGCAGAGCAGGCCCCATCCCTGGGGTGCCCGGGACTCCCAGCCCCGCCATGGGGCTGGCTGGGCCCTGCCCCTCCTGCTCTGCTCGCCCGCACCGCACAGGCAGTGACTTGTGGAGAGCGGCTGCCCCGGAGGGACATGCTCGGAATGGGAACAGCAGCAGCTGGGAGCGGGCGGCACTGGGAAATCTCCGGACAGCTGGGAGCAGGGAGGAGTCACAGCTCAGCAGGTCTGGGGGGATTATGGGGCACCCAGCAGTCCCCACTCCCAGCCTGCCTGGGAGCCCCCTGCTGAAGCAGGGTGCTGGCTTTTCCTCAGATTCTCCCCAAGTGTCTCAAAATCAGTCAGAGCAGGCCCATGGCAGGGAACCCCAGGGCAGCTCCCTGCTCCCCCTAGGCCCCTCCCCACAAGGGCCCCACAGAGCTGCCGTGGCTGTGTGCGAGGCTCCACAGGCCAGTTGGGCCCCTTGCCCCCCACAGCTGCTACGGGGCAGGCTCTGCTCATGGGGGCACCAAAGCTGGCACCTGCCTGAGTGCTGCCCCCCTACTAGGCTGTTTCCTGGCCACAGTATGCCAGCATCACCGGCCCCTGCCCCAGAGCCAGTGGAGGGGCTAGGCCATGGGAAGCTGAACTCGGGGGCTAGTGCCAGCGGCTGCCCTGTGGCAGTGACCGAGGGAGGCTTGTGGCAGGACCAGTGTTTGCCCAGGGTAGAGATGAGACCTTACAGTGCCCTGGTGGCCCAGCCCACGCAGCCCAGGCATCGCTCTGCGGTTTGGTTCTTCAGATACCTTCCCTTCAAAGCCAAGACACCAGGGATGGGAGAGAAGGGGGGCAGGGAGCCAGGCTTGCCAGGGCTCTGTCCAGAGCCCAGTGCTCCCTGGACTGGGCACATCTGACAGTGCAGGCCTCGTCTACCCCTGGCTGGGCAGGGAGCTGGCACCAAGCAGACAGAGCAGCAGCCTGCGAGCAGCCTGAGGAGGATGGAGCCAATGAGGGGCTGACGGTCCCTGGGGCAGCACAGCAATGTAGGGGATGGGCTGGAGGCTTGAGCCCCTCTGCCAGCCCACACAGCCTGGCCTGTCTCCTGCCCAGATGTTTGCCAGCAGCTCGGCAGTGAGGTGGGCCTGGGCAGCCTCACTGAGCAGATGACCTCTCCCACCCCATGGGCTGTGCTCACAGGGTGCCCCCCAGCCTGGGCAGAGGAAGGGGGATGGGCGAAGCTAGAGGGAAGCCATGGGCATCTCTCTCCTCCCACTCCACCTGCACCTGCCTCTGGATGGGGCCTCTGCAGCCTGGGCAGTGGGAGGGCAGGGGCTGCCGGATGCTCAGACCTGGGGCCTGGCCCAGGCATGGGAGTCAGTTACAGTGCAGGCCTTTTGGCAGCTGGGGCTGGGGCTGGGGCAGCCTACAGAGCCCCACACCGGCCCCTGCCCACCAGCTCCATTCCCTACAGCCAGGAGCCCACCTGAGCACCAGGGTGCCTGAGCGCCAGCCCCCTCTCCAACAGCGCTCACTGGCGGCCGCCATTCCCAGCAGCACCGAGGGCTGCTCAGACAGCATCGGGGCAACGGGGCTGCGGGGAGCAGGGCAACAGGCTGGCTGTGGGGGGAGTTCCCCGCCCCCCACCCAGTGCAGCGCTGTTCTGCGGACACTGTATACTCCCCTTCGCTGTTTTCCTCACCGCTGCCCAGGCGAGCCAGCAGCCAGTAAACCCAGGCTGGGCCAGCGAGACAGAGCACGAGGGGTCTGAAGAGAAGGGGCCGAGGAGGCCAGTCCCCTCGCCCCCAGCCCCCTTCCTTCCCAATGCCAGAGCTGAGCCATTTGCCTGTAGCTTAGCACAGTGCCGCCTGCTGAGCCCTGCCCTGCTGCCCGGAGCACACCGCCCCTTGCCCTGCCACCTGCCGCCCCCCACTGGGGCCTGCCCCGCCCCACCGCCCACAGTGTGACACCCCCTGCCCTGCTGCCCACAGCACGGCACCCCTCCGCTCCGCCCCGCTGCCCACAGCACAGCACCCCCCAGCACCACAATAGGGCACTTTGTATCAGACCTGGTTACAACACAGGGCTCTGACAGAAGGGGACTCTGTCTGCCTGGGGCAGGACTGTCCCTGGGTTTGGGGTTTGCTCCACACGTGCCCTGCTCACCTGACCCCAACTCACATGCCGTGCCCAGCTCCAATTCCCCTGCACGTGCGGCAGGGCCCCCTCTCTGAGCAGGATGTGACAAACTAGGAATGTTCTTAATGTTCCCTCTGAATACTGTGGGGGGGGCCCTCAGTTCCTGGCTGACTCTCTGTCTCCTGGCAACTAATGGCCAGACCCTTCCCCGCTGCAAGGGGATGCTTAAGGTGTGGGAGAACAAAGAGGTCAGGTGACCTCCTGGCCCAGGAAAGGAGGTGGGGCTGGAGGGGGGTTGGGAGTCTGGAACTGACTGGGGATGAGGAGTGATGTGCAGATGTGGGGGTCTGGCTCTCTGCCCCCCAGAATGGACCCGGACGAGGGGTCCGGTTCGCTGTATCTACAAGCTCTGTTTTAGACCCTGTTCCTGTCATCGAATAAACCTCTGTTTTACTGGCTGGCTGAGAGTCACGTCTGACTGCAAAGTGGGGGTGCAGGACCCTGTGGCCCCCCAGGACCCCGCCTGGGCGGGCTCGCTGTGGGAAGCACAGGGAGGGGCAGAGGATGCTGAATGCTCCAAGGAGAGACCCAGGAGGTGAAGCCGTGGGAGCTTCTTGCCCTGAACAAGTCTGCTCCAAGGGAGAGGAGGCTCCCCAAAGTCCCGACTGGCTTGGTGGGGAGCAGTTCCAGAGCATCGCCCGGTGACTCCGTGACAACTGGTGGGAGCGGTGGGATATACTGCACCCCGTGAATGGCGCTGCTTGCAGTAAGTGACTGAGGAGCAGTAAAACAAAGGAGGGATAATGAGGACCAGGCGTGCTGAAGGCTCAGAGAGGGACGGTTTCAGGGGGCAGTTAACCTCTGGGAGTGTGTGACCAGCGAGAAGGACTGTTGGAGTAACAGGGTCCCCCTGAGGACTGCAATGAGCAGTCTCAGGGGCGGAGGAGCTTGCCGCTCGACCCTGGGAGAGAGAAGGATTTTGCAGTAGCAGGGTTCCCCGGGGGATTGCAGGAGCAGTCCCAGGGGTGGAGGAGTCTGCAGCTCGACCCTGGCAAAGAGGTGGTGATCACGAGAAGGGCTGGCACACCAGGGGTTCTTCCTGGAAACCATGGGGGAGCCAAGAGCAACAGGCCTGTGAGTCCAGAGCCACTTGGGAACGGTGAAGTGATGGCCTGTCACCATCTCCTTAAGAAGGACATTGTGATCCTGTGCACAAAGAGAGGGTTACGCATGGGGAAATTCACCAAGGCACAGTTAATCGTGCAGTTGGAGGAGAAGCACCGCTCTGAGGAGCAGATTCCTGGCCCAGATGGGGCTACAAGAGGATCTGAGAGCAGCTGGAGCATCAGCCAGGCATCCCCGGGAGTCTGGTCCCCAATCAGACGAGGGTCTTCACGATTGGGTTCCCCATCAGGAGATTGGAGACGGATGGGATGGGAGCAGAGCCCGAGAGAGCGAGAGGACCGTGAGAGAGAGCAAGAGCCCGAGGAAAAGCTGCAGGAGAAGCAGCAGCAGCGTGGACTGGTGATGGTGGAGCAGAGAGACATAGGGGGCTGCCCAGGGGTCAGTGGGGAAACACGCCTGCGGGGGCGAGACCCTGGGACAGAAAGAACTGTGGTGGTGCAGCCCCAGATGCTGAGGGACTGTGGGACCTGGTTGAAGGTCCCTGGGGTGAGGCCCCTTGCCCTGCCTATGGCCCAGATCCCTGTGCAGACCCAGGAGATGTTGGGCTGGCTGGTAGTTGGGGTTCTCCAGGATATCGGCTGGGAGGCCCTGTTGGGGGGTGACTGTCTTCCCGTGGGACAGGATCCAGGCCCCGCTCCTGTAATGGCCGAGGGTTTGAATTCAAATCCAGGGAACCAATTGGCTAGGATGGAAATGGTCAGTGAAAATGCAAATAACCTGGCTGGCAGGGGGGAGGGGCTGCTGGGCTCAGGATACCTGCCTACCTGTAACCAGCCCCCTGGGGCTGAGGGGGAGGGAGAGATGCTCCCTGCACACCGGAGAGGGGGCTCACACTGGCTCTGATGCTGTGACCAGAGCAGAGAGCTCGCTGCCTGTCCCCACTGGGACAGCAAGGGCAGCGCTGAGCACAGGGGGAGCTGAGACCCCAGCTGAGTGGGGGGACACCCAGGCAGGGCAGGTCAGCTGCCAAACAGGTTTGCCTGGTCCAGACGTGCTGCTGGGAAGTGATTACACAGCAGGGAGGGAGCTACCAGGGACAGGGCTCAGGGGGGCTGTGACCCCAGGCCCAGCCAGCGAGAGGGAGCAGGTCCCACTCCCTGCCCCAGCTCCTGAATCCCAGACCGAGCTGCAGAGGGATCCCTCCTTGGAGAAGCTGAGGGAACTTGCTGGCCACAGCACTGCAAACCCCCTTGGGGAAGGCTGCAGGGACAGAGTCCTGCAGGAGAAGGGATTCCTGTACCAGGAATGGGCTCCCCAAGGGGAAGTAGAACTGGGGGGAATCGGGAGGCAGCTGATAGTGCCCCAGGAATCCACAGGGTTCTTCCCTTTCGAGCTGCTGGATGGGAGGAGAGTGAGGGAACCCCTGGACCTGAAAGGGGAGGATTGGGAGAAGGGGGAAGACCCTGTCATAAACAGATAAGAAAAGTTAATAGCACAGAAGTACTTTATATCTCTTTGCCTGTAAAGGGTTAACAAGTTCAGTGAGCCTGGCTGTCAGCTGACCAGAGGAGCAATTAGGGGAAAGGAGACTTTCAAATCTTGAGGGAGGGAAGTTTTTGTGTGTGCTGTTAGAATTTGGTTGTTGTTCTCTCTGAGGGCTCAGAGGGACCAGACGTGCAACCAGGTTTCTCTCCAATCTCCCTGATACAGGCTCTTATAAGTTCAGACTAGTGAGTACTGGGTAGATCAAGTGAGTTGGGCTTATGTTTGTTTTCTTTATTTGCAAATGTGTATTTGGTTGGAAGGAGTTCAAATTGGTATTTTGCCGAAAAGATTTTAATTTGTACTTGTATCCTTAGGCTGGGAGGGTGTTCCCAGTGTCTATAGCTGACAGACCCTGTACCTATTCCATTTTTTTTTAAATTACAAAGATAATTTTTACTGTTTTTTCTTTCTTTAATTAAAAGCTTTTCTTGTTTAAGAACCTGATTGTTTTTTTATTCTGGTGAGACCCCAGGGGACTGGGTCTGGATTCACCAGGGAATTGGTGGGGAGAAAGGAGGGAAGAGGGAGAGAGAGGCTGATTTCTCTCTGTGCCAGGATTACTTTCTCTCAGGAAGAGTCTGGGAGGGGGAAAGAGAAGGAGAGAGGAAGGTGAATTGTCCTCTCTGTTTTGTGATTCAAGGAGTTTGAATCACAGTGATCTTCCAGGGGAACCCAGGAAGGGGAAGCCTGGGAGAGGCAATGGTGGGGGAAAGGGTTTACTTTCCCTGTGTTTAGATCCAGAGGGACTGGGTCTTGGGGGTCCCCAGGCAAGGTTTTGGGGGGACCAGAGTGTACCAGGCACTGTAATTCCTGGTTGGTGGCAGCGCTACAGGTTCTAAGCAGGTAATTAAGCTTAGAGGAATTCATGCTGGTACCTCATCTTTTGGACGCTAAGGTTCAGAGTGGGGATTGTACCATGACAGACCCCCTGGGCGATCTCTTCCCTGAGGTGGGAGCCAATCTCCCCATCAGGTGTTCCCCGCTCAGAGTCACTGGGAAAGCAGCCCAGAACCTGGAGAGAGAGATCAAGGACCTGCTGGCTTTAAATGTGATCCAGCCGTTTTACAGCCCATGGGCCTCACCCATGGGGCTGGTTCCCCAGGAAGGTGGGATGATCTGGTTTAGTGGGGACCTTCGGAAGCTTAAAGCCATCACGGTGTCCGATGCCAACCCCATGCCTAGGCCTGGGGAGATTCTAGACAAGCAGAGGGCGATGGAGAACTTGGACCTGGCAAACACTGATAATGTGCATCTTTAGCCAGACCTGGGAGGAACAGGTGTCCCAGGTGAAGAGGGGGCTGGGCTGCCTCAAGGAGGTGGGACTGACGGTAAAAACTGGAAAGTGTAAGGTGGGGACGGCAGAGGTGTTGTATGTGGACCACAAGGTGGGGAGCGGCTGCCCAAGCCCAGGGCTGGCAAGGCCAAGATGGGGGCTCTTAACCAAGAGAGCCTAAATCGCAGACCAGAGTGCTAGGAGAAGACCCCATCCCAGATTGAACCCCAGGGGTACTGGGGTGGCAAAAGGGTACGGACTGCATAAACCTTCCCACATGCAGCCTGCAAGTGCCGTCAAGCACACTCAACCTAAGGGAGGGCGTGAGACTGGACTGTTCTGGTGTAACTCACACCAAGGGATGGGAGAGATGCTGGGGCATCCATGGGAACGTTGATGGGTTCGAACTTCCCCAGGTCACTGGCTGGAGTGACCTCGCTCAGTTCGGTCTCGAAGGGGGGAGAGATGTGATGAACTAGGCATGTTCTTAATGTTCCCTCTGAATACTATGGGAGGGCCTCATCTCTGGCCGACCCTCTGTCTCTTGGCAACTAATGGCCAGGCCCTTCGCCCTGCAAGGGGATGCTAAAGGTGTGGGAGAACAAAGAGATCAGGTGATCTCCTGGCCCGGGAAAGGGGCTGAGCAGAGAGAAGGGGCTGGAGGGGATTAGTCTGGAGCTGGCTAGAGAAGAGGAGTGAAGTGCAGACGTGGGAGTCTGGCTCACTGCCCCCTCAAAATGGACCCGGCTGAAGGGTCCTGTTCTCTGTACCTGCAAGCTCTGTTTTAGACCCTGTTCCTGTCATCGAATAAACCTCTGTTTTACTGGCTGGCTGAGAGTCACGTCTGACTGCAAAGTGGGGGTGCAGGACCCTGTGGTCCCCCCAGGACCCCACCTGGGCGGGCTTGCTGTGGGAAGCACAGGGAGGGGCAGAGGATGCTGAATGCTCCAAGAAGAGACCCCGGAGGTGAAGCCATGTGAGCTTCTTGCCCTGCAGACTGTCTGCTCCAAGGGAGAGGAGGCTCCCAAAGTCCGGCCTGGCTTGGTGGGGAGCAGGTCCAGAGCATTGCCCGAGACTCCGTGACACAGGGACAGGCCTGGGGCACCTGATGGGGGGGACCTGCTCAGGTGGTGGAGGGGCTGCCCGCATCCCAGCCCTCTGCCCTCCCCTGGCTCAGCCTCATGCTCCCCCCCAGGCAAGCAAGATGGGTAGGCAGATTCCCCTGACAGGCATACAGCAAATCTCCATAGTAACATCAGCAACCCCAACCCTGAGCAACTAAGCCCTGTCAACCAGACCCCGGCGACGCCGATGCAGCATCCCCTGCAGCCGGCCCAGCTCTATGCCCAGCAGCCTCCGCCCCACTCTGGACAGCACAGACCCCTCCTCCACCATGGGGGTGGTGAACAGCTCAAATGATCCCAATAACATTAGAGAACACCGCAAGAGAAATGACACTGGGCCTGGTTTCCATGGAAACAAGAGAGCCTCCTTATCCAGTTTGGTACCATGGAGGTTTCCATGGTGCCACGGCTGTATCTGACCATCTTTTCCATACACCACGTTTGTATGTCATCACCACCTGTGCCCAAGGCTTTGCATCCCCCAGCTTCCTCATCCGCCTCCCCTTATGCTACCACCCACCCACCCCCGTCCACCTGCCCTGAACCTCCACGAGCCTCTGCACACTGCAGCGCAGTAGGGAGCAGGGGCTGCCCATGCTGTGGGGCTGGGTCAGGAACAAGCTGAGCTGTCTGTAGTTAGTCTAGCAAATGCAAGGCTGGCGTGGGACTGGGAAATGTAGGGGTGGAAGGCACATGCAGGAGACTGGGCCTAGGGCTCCCTCAGGTAGGGTGGACAGGATGGATATTGGGTTGGGCACCCTCCAGTCACTGCCCAGCCCCCTCCCTGCCCAGGGTTCACAGCGCGGGGGGTTGGCAGCAGAGTCCGGCTCCCATCCCTGGTGAGACGTTCTGGATCCATGGTGCACAGGACCCACACGGGCCCCACAGCACAGCCCTGCTCCCCGTCCCCCACACCAGCTGGGCCCCTTGGCACCATGTCCCAAGCCAGGAATATGCCAGTCAGGGTGCCCCCCACCCCCCGCCAAGTGGAGTCAGGGGTTGCCACAGCAACCAGGTCCTTGCTGGAGCTTACAGCAACTAGTTCAAGGCTTTATTTTAAGAATCACTTTGAATCTGAGAGTCTTCCCCGGCCGCCAAGGTGGGGGTAATCCTGCCCCTTCATCGGGCCCCTGATCTGCCCCTGCACCAGGGACAGGGAGCAGCAGGACCAGGGCAGGCGTTAATCAGGCCCCAGCAGGATCCCTGCAGTCTTGGCTGGGCATGGCAAAACCTCCCATGCAGGCCGGGGTGTGGAGGGAGGACAAATAGCAGGTGACTCAGTGCTCTGTGGGGCACTGAACTGACCCCCCAGCACCCGAGGAGGGGCCTCACCTGAGCCCCACACAGCATGTGCCAAACCGGCTCCTCCCCTCAGCCCAGACAGCTGCTGTGATCCAGGCCACCGCCTGCCTCCCTGATCTGCACAGCGCCCCCACTTGGTCATGCCCCCTGCCTGGAACAGCCCTGCCCAGCCCCCCCTTTCCCAGCTCAAGCCCTGCCCAGCCCCCACATTTCCTGGCACAGTGCCCCCGCCCATTGCAGCCCTGTCCCATGCCACCCAGGCCCCAAGAACAGATGCGGGGAGGGGACACACTGAGCCAGGTGTGTCTGTGCCCAAGGGTAACCCCATGGCAGGGGCTGGGCTTCCAGGTACTGTGCTCCTGCAGCCCAAGTCCCTGGCAGGTGGGAGCCTCGGGGGGTGGGGGTGAGGGTCCTTCTGGACTCACCCCCCCCATACACCCCCACCCCAGAGTTCTGCAGCCCCTGGCCTGAGGTAGTTCTGGGCTCATCGGTGTTGGGAAAACCCACAGCAGCTGCTGGCAGCTCAGGGGCACGGACACGAGCAGTTGCCAGAGGTGGTGGGGTAGGGAGAGGGACAGGGGGGTGCTGGCGAGGGGGAAAGAGAGTTACGGACAAGGTGCAAGGAGAGAACTGCAGGGGGAGGGGAAGTGCAGAGAGATCAGGATAGAGAGGGCTGGGGGTGCAGGGAGGGAGCTGGGGGTACAGGGAAGAGGTGAGGTCAGGGTGCAGGGAGGGAGCTGTGGGTGCAGGGAGGGGGTGAGGTCAGGGTGTGTCACAGAGTGTGGGGAAGTCTGGCCCTGCTCCCCTCTTCCTGGGACTCACAGTCACTCTCAGCCTGCCAGTAAAACAGGTTTATTGGACAACAGGAACACAGGTTACAGCAGAGATTGGAGGCACTACCAGGACCCCTCAATTGAGTCCCTCTGGGGGTTCAGGAAGCTTAGTCCCCTGAATTCCAACCACCCAGCCCAAAACGGAAACTAAACTCAACTCCCTCCAGCCGGCCCCTTCCTTTGTCCAGCTTCCTGGGGAAAGGTGCTGACACCTCCCTGCTCCCTGGCTCAGGTTACAGGCCTAGGTCCTGGTCCCTCACCTAATGGAATTCCTGGTTCTCTCATCCCCCACACAGACAGTCCCTACTCCATCACAGGGTGCAGGAAGGAAGCTGGGGCTGCAGGGAGGGGGTGAGGTCAGGGTGCAGGGAGGGAGCTGTGGGTGCAGGGAGAGGGTGAAGTCAGGGTGCAGGGAGAAGACTGGGGGTGCAGGGAGAGGGTGAGGTCAGGGTGCAGGGAGGGAGCTGGGGGTGCAGGGAGAGGGTGAAGTCAGGGTGCAGGGAGGGAGCTGGGGGTGCAGGGAGAGGGTGAGGTCAGGGTTCAGGGAGGGAGCTGGGAGTGCAGGAAATGGCATAGCGGGAGTGGGGGGCAGGGAGGGCAGTGAAGCAAGTGCCTGGGGAATTGCTTTGCATTTGCAGCCCTTTGCTTCCCACCCCACGTGGGGCCAGGGAGGGGATCCTGCACATCGCCCCTAAAGGATCCCAGACACCCCCGGCCTGGCCCCTTCCCCCCAAGGGTCTGTCACCCCACACAGAGGGATAGGCCCGGACACTGCCCCTCCAGTCCACCCCCATGCCCTGTGGGAGGAAAGCCGCCCTGAGGGGTCAATGGGTGAGCAGGCGGCTCACGGCAGGCCAGCAAGTGGCTCCCCCACAGCCCAGCTCCAGCCTGGCCAGACAGGGCTGCAGGCTGCATGTGGCCAAGGGCGAGCCCTGGTGGCCTGGGAAGGAGGCTCCAGCTCTCACAGTCGGGGAGCAGGCAGGAGCCGGCCCCTCTGAGCTGGGCCGGGCCAGAGACCCTCAAGCTGCTCTCCAGCCCAGCTACCCCGAGGCCAGAAATCACCAGTCCCAGTCATGCTCTTGGGCTGTGATTTCTGAGCCCCCTGAGTGTGTGGGTGTGTGTGCTGAATGAGTGTGTACATAGCTGTGCTGCATGAACATGTGCACTGTGTGTGTGCACTCTGCTGTGTGGATGTGCATGTGCATTATGTTGTGTGTTTGTGCATTACGTCTGCATGCGACAGCTCGTGCTACAGCTCGCTCACGTTCACAGGGCACATGGCGGTTTTGGTCCCGGTGACCAGAACCCGTTGTGCCAGGTGCTGCCCAGCGAGAGGGCAGCCCTGCCTGGCCCAGCCCAGCCTGGTCACAATCTGGTGCAGAGAATGGGGGGCAGTGGGTAGGAAGCTGGAAATGGGACCCACCAAACCCAGAGGGGCCCCCAAGCGGGGAACCGCTGTGAACCTCTGCTGAGCTGGTGGCGGAGCAGGCTGCTGTTTGGAACAGCCAGGGTGGGTCTCCCCTCTCTGGCCACAGACACCTGCTCAGTCTGCTCCATCTGCTCTGAAAGGAGCAGCTCCCATTACCACAGCTGTTAACACCACTGCCCAGGCTTGGCACCCCCCACCTGCTGCAGGCCCCTCCCTTAGCCCTGACAACAGCTCTAACAGTCGCATCAGGTGTCACCCCTGGAGTCAAGTGAGCAGGAGAATCTCAGCTTTCAGTTATAATGAGCGGCAAGTTTCTAGCCCTTGTGGCTGCAAAGACAATCTGGGAAAGGTGGCCTGCGCACAGCCCATGGGCCTCAGGGATGCAGCAGCAAAGAGAAGCCGGAAATACCAGGGTTAACACCTCATGATCTCGGTGCACTCGGGGTCAGCAGTTCTACAGCGCACAGCTCATCAGCAGGGCTGGACCCTAAACCGTCACCGCCCCAGCACTGACCTTGTCCACTGCAGCTAGCGGAGCGGGGGGGGGGGGAGAGCTGCTGGCATCTCCGTGGGGCAGCCCCCACAGGAATACCCCCTGCCCACAGGTCACCCTGTGCGAGGCAGCAGGGCTCTTGTGCTGCGGGGTGCAGAGCCTGGTCTAGCATTACAGACAACACAGCGGCAGGTACCATGCCCCAGGACGGGTCAGCTGTGGGACCAGACCCGGCACCTGTTGAAGTCAAAGCAGGAGCCTCTAGCATGGGGCACGTGGTCTAGCAGCCAGAGGGTGCCAGGCATTAGTCAGGGGAACACAAGCACAAATTAAGGGGGACACGAGTGCGGTCCTCAGATACCTGAAAGGCTGCCATAGAGAACCGCTTTTCTCCAGCTTTTCTCTGGCCACCGAGGACAGGACAAGAGGCGATGGGATCAAACTGTAGCACAGCAGATTTAGATTAAATCTCAGGTGGTCCATGTGGGGTGGGGGGGGAGCACAATGTTATAGCTGATGCTCTATCACGGTGCGGGGGCCTGAACTTCCCCAAGTCACTGGTTAAGTGACCCTGCTCTGTTCACCCTGGAAGGGGGGCAGAGATGTGCTGAAGGGGGGGATTTTCTTGTTTTTTCCTTGTTTTTCCAATGGCTTGCATGCAGAGGGAGTTTGTTGTTATAGAGGACCAGAGAGGGAACTCGGGACCCTGGCCAATGGCCTGGAGGATGGAGATCCCAGTGACTGGTGACCTAGTGACCCGGCTCAGGAGACACAGCCAGTTCTGGCCAGTGGGAGGACAATGGGCTGCAGAGAGAGGACCCTGGTGACCTGACTAGCCGGTTCCAGCCAGAGGAGGCCAGAGGATGGAAGAGGGGAGAGTTGGCCCAAGTGACCCGGTTTACAACCCCGTTTCCCTGGAGAGAAGACAATGGACAGAGGGGGCTTGGGACTGGAGATCTCAGATGCCCAGCTGGAGAGGGGGAGCAGGCAGAGCCCACCTGGATGCAGGGAGACTGGGATGTGCTGGGCTGAGGGAGGCCAGGCCTGGGGCCCTGAGACAGCTCAATGGGACGAAGTACAGCTCAATGGGACGAAGTCAGAGGGCCTGGACAATCTCCATCCGAGGATATTAAAGGAACTGGCGCGTGAAATTGCGAGCCCGTTAGCGAGAATTTTTAAGCAATCGATAAACTCGGGGGTTGTGCCGTATGACTGGAGGATTGCTAATGTAGTTCCTATTTTTAAGAAAGGGAATAAAAGTGATCTGGGTAATTATAGGCCTGTTAGCTTGACGTCTGTAGTATGTAAGGTCTTGGAAAAAATTTTAAGGGAGAAAGTAGTTAAGGACATAGAGGTCAATGGTAATTGGGACGAATTGCAACACGGATTTACTAAAGGTAGATCGTGTCAAACCAATCTGATCTCCTTCTTTGAGAAGGTGACGGATTACTTAGATAAAGGAAATGCGGCAGATATAATTTACCTAGATTTCAGTAAGGCGTTCGACACGGTTCCACATGGGGAACTGTTAGTTAAATTGGAAAAGATGGGGATGAATATGAAAGTTGTAAGGTGGATAAGGAACTGGTTAAAGGGGAGACTCCAGCGGGTTGTATTGAAAGGTGAACTGTCAGGCTCGAAGGAGGTCACTAGTGGAGTCCCTCAAGGATCAGTTTTGGGACGGATCTTATTTAACCTTTTTATAACTGACCTTGGCACAAAGAGCGGGAATGTGCTAATAAAGTTTGCGGATGACACAAAGCTGGGGGGTATTGCTAACATGGAGAAGGACAGGAATACTATTCAGGAAGATCTGAACCACCTTGTAAACTGGAGTAATAGAAATAGGATGAAATACAATAGTGAAAAGTGCAAGGTCATGCACTTAGGGATTAATAATAAGAATTTTGGATATACGTTGGGGGCGCATCAGTTGGAAGCGACGGAGGAGGAGAAGGACCTTGGGGTATTGGTTGATAGCAGGATGACTATGAGCCGCCAATGTGATACGGCTGTTAAAAAAGCAAATGCGATTTTGGGATGCATCAGGCGGGGTATTTCCTGCAAGGATAAGGAGGTGTTAGTACCGTTATATAAGGCGCTGGTGAGACCCCATCTGGAATACTGTGTGCAGTTCTGGTGTCCCATGTTCAAGAAGGATGAATTCAAACTGGAGCAGGTTCAGAGATGGGCTACAAGGATGATCCGAGGAATGGAAAAACTGCCTTATGAAAGGAGACTCAAAGAGCTTGGCTTGTTTAGCCTGGCCAAAAGAAGGCTGCGGGGGGATATGCTTGCTCTTTATAAATATATCAGGGGGGTTAACGTTAGGGAGGGAGAGGAATTATTTAAGTTTAGTACTAATGTAGGCACGAGGACGAATGGGTATAAATTGGATATTAGGAAGTTTAGACTTGAAATTAGATGAAGGTTTCTAACCATTAGGGGAGTGAAGTTCTGGAACAGCCTTCCGAGGGAAGTAGTGGGGGCAAAAGACTTTTCTGGCTTTAAGGCTAAGCTTGATAAGTATATGGAGGGGATGTTATGATAGGATCGTTAATTTGGGCAATTGATCTTGGATTACCACCACATAGGTCTGCTCAATGGTCTGCGGGGAGATGTTGGATGGGATGGGAACTGAGTTACTGCAGAGAATTCCTTCTTGGGTGCTGGCTGGTGAGTCTTGCCCACATGCTCAGGGTTTAGCTGATCGCCATATTTGGGGTCGGGAAGGAATTTTCCTCCAGGGCGGATTGGCAGGGGCCCTGGAGGTTTTTCGCCTTCCCCTGCAGCGTGGGGCACGGGTCGCTTGCTGGTGGATTCTCTGCAGCTTGAGGTCTTCAAACCAATTTTGAGGATTTCAATAACTCGGTCCTGGGTTAGGGGTTGTTATAAAATTGGATGGGTAGGGTTCTGTGGCCTGCCTTGTGCAGGAGGTCAGACTAGATGATCATATTGGTCCCTTCTGACCTATGAGTCTATGAGTCTGTGTTCAATGCTCAATAAACCTCCTGTTTTACGCTGGCTGAGAGTCACTCTGGGCTAGAGAACAGGGTTGCATCGTCCCCTTCGGGGGTGGAGGCCCTGGGGATCCAGAGCGCGAGGACTCCCTGAAGGGGCCCATGGCAGAGACAGACATGCTGAGGCTCAGAGAGGTGCGGCTCCAGGAGGTAGAGGGGCCGGACCCCGAGAGAGAGTGGACCCCCGAGAAGG
The DNA here is from genome assembly GCF_007399415.2 of Gopherus evgoodei. NCBI lineage: Eukaryota > Metazoa > Chordata > Testudines > Testudinidae > Gopherus > Gopherus evgoodei. Next base: position 818,175 of record NC_044335.1, read on the forward strand.
GCTGTTGCACTGAAGGGGGTTCCCCCCTCGGACCACATGAGGCCAAGAGTGGGCACGATCTGTGAGTCCGTAACACTCAGGAAAAACATCCCCTCTGTAAGAACAGTGGACAATGGGAGGACGCCTGGGGAGGTGGAGGATCTCGAAAGGAGACTGGAGCTGTCTGTCTGGGATGGGTCAGACACACCAACTCCTGCATCTCGCTGGGCTCAGACCAGACCGTGAGATCCCTTCTAACTCTGGGGGCCGGGGCACAGCTCCGCCGGCAGGGCCGGCACCGGTAACAGCCCTGCACCTCCGGCGGCGGCCAGCAGAGGGGGCCCCTGCCCAGCATTTAACCCAGGCAGGCGCCGAGCCCGGAGCTGCCCCAGCCCGCAGGGAACCGAGCTCCAGCAAGCGAGCTCCCCTGACCCCCAAGCCCTGCCCAGACCCCCAACCAACTGCTACCCCCCACAGACCCCCAACCCCTGCCCAGACCCCCAACCCGACCCTACAGACCCCCAACCCCTGCCCAGACCCCCAACCAACTGCTACCCCCCACAGACCCCTAACCCCTGCCCAGACCCCCAACCCGACCCTACAGACCCCCAACCCCTGCCCAGACCCCCAACCAACTGCTACCCCCCACAGACCCCCAATCCCTGCCCAGACCCCCAACCCAACTCTACAGACCCCCAACCCCTGCCCAGACCCCCAACCCAACTCTACAGACCCCCAACCCCTGCCCAGACCCCCAACCAACTGCTACCCCCNNNG